>NW_027504597.1:0-17226 GCF_021521415.1 Bidens hawaiensis
GATGTGTGGGTGGGGGGTGCGGGGTGGGGGGGGGAGGTTATATCAGTATTCAAACACAAACATGTGTTTTTAGAAAATGGGGATTTATGGTTGTCAATTAAGCATATTGTCTCTAAAATTAACACATAAGCAGATGACCTTAAATGTTGATACATCAGCACAAAGAATGTGGGGTGAACAAGTGTCCAAAATGTTATTATATAGGTGTATACGCATCAGTTTTATAATATTACTAGAACAATGTTAAACTTTAACGTTCATGTAGATATCTCACATTTCTAATAGTCATTCTACCTGTTACTTGTTCGTTTAACCATATTTAAAATATACATTCTTATTTTTATCCATAAAAGGAGATGTTACAAACAAAGGGGTATGTTTGGTTATGGCTGGTTTATAGTTATCTTTAACCAAAACTAACTCGCAACTGACCACCGGTTAAGTTGGTTAAAATCAGTTGGGTTAAGACAGTTATGATTTGGTTATCTGATATGTTGGTGACCCTAGAAATAAGAAAACCCAGACATAAAAGTCAAAGCCACCCCATAAATCTACAACAACAGTAGAAGGATTAATAAAGCAGCTCTGAATGAATCAAAAATCATCTCACTACGACGCTTGATTAAACCTGAAATTACAAATTCAAATCGACACCGTTCTTATCATTCAACTACCTTTGCTGGACCTGACAGGTACTGACATCTCTACTTTTTATTTAATTCAACTTCATATAAACTGGAAGCAAGTTTGTCACTTTTGTTTTTAGGGATTGATTTCGGTACTAAATCTATGAAAGTTTAGTTTGTTTTATTGATTTATGATATTAGGTTTAAATTACTTTAAAGCTTGAGAATAGTAAGATTTATGAAGACGATGAAGATAGACTTAGGGGTGGGTGAGCATATCTCCGATCGCACCGAAACCAAAACCCATCTTTGGTTTTTGCAAAATCATTCCATTAATTCAATTACAGAAACTGGAAACAAGTTTCAGACTTTATGGTTTCAGTAATAATAGTTAAGGTTATCATTACTAAATCTATCAAGTTTTAGTTTGTGTTATCGGTTCGGTTATTCCAGTTTATGGAAACCGAAATTTGGTTGTTGCAAGATCTTCCACCAAAATCGGTTCGATTAGTTTGTCAGATTTTGGTTCGGTTAATAACCAAAAACAAACTTTGATGATGCTTAGAAGTACATGAAAATGGAGGTATTAAAGCTAGAAATATATGAAAATATGAATGGTGTGGTTTGGTTCGGTTAATTTCTGCTAACCGAGGGTAAACAGAAAAACCGATGTAGGATTTCAGTTAGTTTTCGGTTTTTGGCTAATTCGGTTTTCAATTAACGCCCGGTTATTGCTCACCCCTAGATAGATTGGTATGCATAACAGATAACAAATAAGTTAAAAAAAAAAACCTTTTGTATTTGGAACTATACCTACAGTTGACTAACACACTATGGCGAATTAAATAGTTGCTTGTGTTTATACTAATAAGTAATAACCCGCATCGACATGGTCAATCGGTCAAATGGATAGGAAATTAATAACCCGCGTCGACATGGTCAATCATTAGCAACTTTCGTTTCATCTATAAGGTTTTAAATTCTCATGGGAAACACAATCTAAATTAATGTTTGTATTTGTTTACTGCTTATTGAGTCAAGTGATCCAAGATCTAGAGTATCACAAATTGCTTTATGAAGCCTTTAAAAAGATAATATATGGTTATTTCATCAGATGTTTTTTGTATAATTGTATTAGTTTCCAGTTTTCTTTAATATGTTATCTGATACTTTGTTTGTTACTGACCGGCAGCTTCAAGTGTTTAGTTTGTATTGATATGGATAACAGAAGGTACAATGGTAGACAACACATGCTAAAATGGCAACTTAAAACAGATGAGGTCATATTATTGTACAATTTTTTATTAGTGTTTATTTAAATGTATAGATGTAAGGCTGTTGATTCAGTGTATTGATTGGTTTTTATTTTGTAAGTGGTACAGGAAAATGATGTTTCTGTTCTTGAAGAATTAGCTGAAGAATTTCGCCTACCTATTAATCACAGACCAGTAGAAAATGTGGATCTTGATAATGTTGAACAGGCATCATTAGACACACAGTTAACGTCATCCAATGTTGGTTTTCGGCTTCTTCAAAAGATGGGGTGGAAAGGGAAAGGTCTTGGAAAGAATGAGCAAGGTATGCACATAACTTCACCACTAGAATGCTTGTTGATATGATCTTATGCTCATAAGTTCATTATTCATATCACTTACATTAGTAGGTCTTCTACATGCAACACATATATAGGCTGTGGTTCAACTAGCGCCCTAACCTAGCCTAATTGACATGAAGTCTTACATTAGTAGGTCTCCTAATTAACATAGCCTAATTTCCCTTTCGTTCCTGGAAACGTATCCTTGCGTAATTACCTGGTCATTACAGGGGCAGTCAAGCAATCTAAACAGACAATCCTTCCAAGCAAAAAAATAGGTGGTTCAATTGAATTCTTAACTTTTTAATTCGAACCACCATTTCCATCACAAATCGTATCTTATGCAACATGTTCTATTCTTTCTTTTTCTAGACCAACACAACATACAGTCATACTCAATGACTTTCTTATGTTTCTATTATTTATTTTTATAGTAAACTCAAATTTGTTGCAATTTCATTGCAATGTAAAAACATATATGGTTGAAATAATACGGTTTAATGTAACTGCTCAAGCATTGCATAATTTGCATTAAGCCCTATAAGCTTCTTGGCTGCATAGCTTCTGTAATCACTCTCTAGAACGCTGTTTGTTGCTTCATCTTTCTTTCTGCCTGCAATATCAGTTTTATTACTGATATCCTATATAATGCTTCACCATGTGAGGTTTTTTTGCTCATTTTCCTTGGTGTTTCTTTCTTTTTTTTTTTTTTGAGTCCTACTCACTTGCTTTCGGACAAATAGTTTACCAGTCTTATTACCAAATACAGGTTTAAGCCTGGGGGGTCTTGTAATTTGTTAACCTTCTGCATTTTGATGGAAGATTGGGAAGTAATGTTATTTTTATGTGGCAATTTGGACCCATTTACTCGGGAATGGGTCGATTTGGTTTTTTATTTTATTTTTTTTATTATACAAATGGGTAAAATGTCTAATGGAAACAAGAAATTAGCTAAATAGCAAATGTGTAAAACAGGCTATACCTGATTTCTTTTATTTTTTTGTTAAAAGGGTTCAAAGTCACCTGAAGTCTTTTTTTTTAACAGCACCCAAAGTCTATTTGTAATGCACACAACCTTTTTAATTATTTTTTATAAAGGTTAGAATAATTTATTTTATTCATCATCTTGCCATCTTTAGTGTTCTTGTTCTAAGACTTTATTTATTCGTGAAGCTCATGCACCTCGTTGCTTATAGTTCTTCGTTGTGATGTTTTTTAGCTCTTTGTTTTAATCAAGTCAAAATGCTGGACACCATCGTTACCAAAAAAGACCATATAGATATTTGTGTTTTCCCTTTTCTTGTTATATTGGTTTTCATAGCTGAGATATAATTATATTAGGTTTAGAAAGTCTCTCTCTCTCTCTCTCTCTGTGTGTGTGTATGTGTGTGTAAGTATGTGTGCGCTAGAAAGAGGTATCTTGAATCTAAGTTGTCGATGCAATGATTGACCAGGTATAACCGAGCCCATCAAGGCTGGATTACGAGACTCAAAACTAGGGGTTGGGAAACAAGAGCAAGATGACTTCTTTACCGCAGAAGAAAACATTCAAAGGAGAAAACTCGACATTGAACTTGAGGAAACCGAAGAAATTGCAAAGAAACGAGAGGTATGTGTTTGTATTTCACCCCCTACTTAACAGTAACATAAATAAATAAATTAAAACCTTAGATAATACTAATTTAAGGTTAATGAGTATTTCTGAAACCTACATATATCTAATAACAGAAGGCAGAGCATATAGCATATATGCTTGTCTTTTGATGGGGAATCAAATGCAGTTTTTATTACCTGGTGGCTTCTTGTTCTGCCCCATTCCTACACATTATGAAAATCCAGGTTATGGCGGATCGAGAGCAAAAGATTCAAACCGAGGTCAAGGAAATACGGAAGGTCTTCTATTGTGAGCTGTGTGACAAGCAGTACAAGTTAGCAGTTGAATTTGAAGGTCATCTTAGCTCATATGATCACAATCATAGAAAGGTAATCTCAAGTCTTACTCGATTCAAATCAGAGTTATAATTTGCAATGACCCATTCACATGTGAATTTATTTGTTTGGGTTAAGTTTTATCTCTATTGGGTCGGTGGGATCACAAATAAGGAAGTGCTAAAAAGGAAACGGGTCAAATGTATGAGAAGTTCCTCAAAGTGTATCTTTAATGAATATAACCTAAGTCTTGAGGTTATCATTGAAATATAGTTTTTTTGTTCATATTTGATATATTAGTTAATGCAAAAAGTTCATATTTTTGGACAAAAAGTGTTTTTGGTCAGCTCGACCTGATTTGTAGAAAAGACGAGCCACTTGGAATGAGCCTGTTATCTGACCTGCCTATTTTGCCAAACCTAGAGGACGCAACTTCGACCATACATTTGTGAATTTGTTTGTTCGGGTTAAGTTTTATCTTTAACGGGGTAAATAAAAAATTTTGAAAAGGGAAATGGGTCAAATGGATCAGAAGTCACCCACTGTGTATCTTCAGTGAAAAAACCTTTTTATAGCATTTTATTTAAAGGCATTATGTTATTATTATATGGTATTAGGTTATTATTGAAATATAAATTTTTGATCATATTTGATACACTAATTATATAAAAAAGCATTTGGACAAAATGTGTTGTGGCCAACTTGGCCTGGTTTGAACCAAAAATGACCCACATGAACTGATCCCTTTATACGAGCCGTCCATTTTTCCAAATCTAGAGGCTGTATCTTTGACCCGTTCACTTGTCAATCTGTTTGTTTGGGTTAGCTTTTATCTCTTAACAGTTCACAAATAAGAAAGTGCTAAAATAGAAACGCGTCAGGAGTTTCTCAAAGTGTATCTTTAATGATTAAAACATCATGTAAGTCACTTTATTCAACAATTTAGTTTATTATTGAAATATGGTATTCGTAATCATATATTTGATACCCTAATTGTGAGTAAAACGTTCAGTTTTTAGTCAAAAAGTGTTCTAATTCAAATCTAGTCCAAAAATGACCCACATGAAATGAGCCCTTTATCCGACTCCCCAATTTTCCATAGCACCACCTTTATAAATTTGTGTTATTAAGTTTTTTTCACTTATACAGCGTTTTAAAGAAATGAAAGAAATGCATGGAAGCAGCAGCCGAGATGACAGGCAAAAACGTGAACAACTGCGCCAGGAGAGGGAGATGGCCAAGTTTGCTCAAATGTATGCTTCTTTCACTTATACCTTGAGCATCCACAATTGTTACATGATTACTATGATTTTCGCCGCATCGAGCGGGCGCCCGTCTAGTATTCCATTAATTAGCATGTTTATTATTTTTATTATTACTTCATTGGTCACCACTTACACCTATCCAAATTAATATCTTATGTATCTGGTCGTATAGGGCCGATGCTCATAAACAGCAGCAACAACAACAACAGCAGCAGCAGCAGCAGCAGCAACAACAAGAGGATCCTGAAAAAAGTAATCACCCTGTAAAGAATGCTAATGTTCTCGTGGATCAGGATCAAAGAAAGGCATTGAAATTTGGATTTTCATCAAAAGTCGGTGCATCCAAGGTACCTAACAACTTCTAAAAGACTCTTGAGGTCTAAACTATCAGACCTCAAATCATGTCTCTATCCATTGGTCTGAACTTCTATACGTTTTTAGGGGTGTGAATTTCTGACCTGACACGAGAATATGTGATGAACCTAAACCGCAAGCACGTTAGCTAAACGTGTCCTAAACTGTTTTTATAGGTCAAAGTTTTAAATTTAATAAAGAGAAATGAAAAGCATATTTTATGGTTTAAATGTAATGGTTTTACATAAATTATCATGTCAACCTGCAAAAACACGTGTCGTGTTCGGGTTCATGTTTCTCGTACAATTTCCGGGTTCGGATTCATATCATGGGTTTGTCTAAATGGGTTTTGTGTCTTTTTTATCTCGGACCTATGAACACGTTTAGCTTAATTGGTCGTAAGTTATTTTCTAGGTCAAAATTTAAATGTTAAATGAAAATCATGTTTTTATAGTTTAAATGTAAAATTTTACATAAATATGTAATTTTGGTTGTAGATTTGTAATTTTGGAATATTAATATGCAAAAAATGTCAGGGTTAAGATCAGGTCAATCCGTGAAAACCCGTGCCGTATTTGGGTTCATATTTTGACACATTTTTCGTGTTCGGGTCTGTATCAAATTTTCGGATTCGTGTCGTGTTTCACCCGACAACCTAGGAGCATGACCTATTTTTAAACACCCCTATGTCAAATTTCCAACTGTTTTATTCTCTGTTTGATGAGTAACCATTATGTTTTTTAATGTTTTGTGCAGAGTTCTGGCAAGTTTGTTGCGAAGAAAGCAAAAACGCCTGTCGCGTCGGTTTTTGGCAATGATAGTGATGAAGAATAGGGTTTACTTGAAAAGAATGAACAGTCCAGGAAGTTGTACCCTACTTGATGTACTTGTAACTTTGTTTTTTTTTCTTTTTTGACATAGAATTTATGGATTCATAGTACTTGGCTTGCTATCATTTTCATATGAAGGGTGCAGTTGTTTTTGGTGACTTGGTTAGTCTTTCTACTTATGTTGATTATTATTGGTTCAGTTTTTTTTACTTATTGATTGTGTGTGCTTGTTTGACTAATCTATTTAATTGTTTTTAGGGCTTTGAATCTGACATTTTGCAAGACCACTTGAGTGTTTTGGCAGTCAACTTGAATAAGTCAAGGTCATTGATGTATCCTTCTCAACCGAAAGCATCAAAACTGAGTGCTATGCTTCCAAGTTTGGCAGATATTGTAGACAAAGAGCACAAAAAACTTCTTGCACGGAAATCTATAATTGAGAAACGCAAGGAGGAACAAGAACGCCACTTGCTTGAGAAGGTACACATGTCTGGATTATACTATACTTTAACACACTGGAGACAATAAGTTTTTTTATTTCTATTTTAGGAACGTGAAGAGGAGACAAAAAGATTAAACCTGCAGAAGAAAACCGAAGAAGCTGAACAGAAGAGACTCGCGAGTGAAGTTGAAGAAAGGAAGAAGGACCGGATCCGTCGAGAAATTGACGAACGTGAACGTGCGGAAGCACTAAATTTGCTAAACGATGTTATACACATCACGAAAAAAGGAAAGAAGCCTTTTATTATTGAGGGGGTGAGTGCCTTTTCACATATTCCAGATTTTATACACTTTAGTGTTGGCTGGCCTGTTTAACACGTGAGCCTTGCCAATTCTGTTAACTGGTCATAGCCGGTTTGTATCTAATTGGTTATAACCAAAGTATGTTCTTGTTAGAAAAACGTGTCCAATGCTAATAAGTATGCTGTAAATTTGCTAAACCCTTGTTTTGAAAATCTCGCCTCGTGGTTTACCTCAAGTTTTTAACATGGATTTATAGTTATGTTTTTGTCAGACAGTTCACGAACGATTTACATGTGGTTTGTTTACAGGAAAAAGTAACAAAGCAGGCTTTGATCGAGTTACAAATGAAAGAGCAAGTTAGAGAAAGACAAGAGATGGAAAAGAAAATGCAAAAGCTAATTAAAACTATGGACCACTTTGAAAGAGCAAAGAGGGAAGAGGCTGCACCTTTAATCGAAGCTGCGTTTCATAAACGTTTAGCCGAAGAGAAACTTCTTCATGAACGCGAATATCACGTATTTCTTTTTTTAGTGCACATTTTTTATTATTGTTGTCGCATGACGATCAATCGTGATTTACTTCATAACTTATTTTTTGGCAGAATGAGGTTGAACAGAGCAGAGGCCGTCATGATGAAGATGTCAAACAGAAGAATAGACTTGCTCGTGTCTTGGAACACAAGGTCTGTTTTTGTTTTTTGATTATTGTGTTTCTTTTTGAAAAGTGATTATGATTAAGTTTTTCTATTTGTTTGTGTGTGTAGCGGCTGTTTGAATCAGTCGTCGTGCAACGTCGACAGGCGGAGCACGAGCGATTGAAAGCTGAGAGGGAGGAACGAATTAATCAAGTTCTCCAGGCACGGAAAGAGGAGAGAGACTTGAAAAGGAAAATGTTGTACTATCTCAGAACTGAAGAGGAAGGGCTCACGAAGTTGCGTGAGGAGGAAGAAGCTCAGAAACATCAAGGTCATTATATTATTTATTTTATCATTAAAACAAAAATACTTTTCTTGACCAGAACGAGAAAATAAGTAGCGTTTGTATGGTATTATGCCCATTTGCTTTTAAGTTTATTAAGTTTTATTGATTTTTCGTGCGTGCAGAGGCTGAAAGGCGTAAAAGGGAGGAAAGACAAAGGAAAAGAGAACAGGAACTGGAAGAAAGAGAGAGGCTTAGGAAGGAAGCTATCTTAAGAGGTACACCAGTGGATGCGCCGAAGCCGTTTTCTTCTGAGCTCCCCACACCAGGGTTGGCTGCACCGGCTGCAGCAGCAGCAGCAGCTTCGGCTGAACCAGCCGCTAGCGGTGGTGGCAAGTATGTGCCCAAGTTCCGCCGAGGCGGGGCTGCGGCACCTGCATCTGCACCTGCACCGGCAGCGGCTCCAGCATCTGACAGGTGGGGGAGTGTCAAATCGGATGACCGGGCAGCTCCTCCACCGCAGTCTGATAGGTGGGGGAGTGGCAAGCAGGATGATCGGGCGGCTCCGGCTGGTGACAAATGGAGGCCATCTACTGGTGGTGGTGGTGGTGGTCCCAGGTCTTCAAAGTTTTCTCGTTGAGGCTATGTTGGTTTATTTTTGATTTTATGGGAGGATTTTAATAGACCCTTTGTAATAAAGTCATGGAGATTGAATTTTGTTTTCAGTGCGTTTATTGGTAAAGACCTTTGATGACTTTGTTAGTGGCACTATAGGTATTATGTGGATACCTATAGGTTGTCCTATAGTCGGTTTTAAATCAATTAAACTGTTTAATCAAACTTTTTAGTTCGATATATTAAATCAAAAGTTAGGGTTCGGTTAATTACAAAAATTAAAATCAAATCGGTTAATTTTGAAAACTTTACTTTTTGAAAGATTTTAAAATAGTTTAAAGTTTAAAGAGTATTAAAAGTTTGTTAACATTAGGGTTGTCACTTGTACCTGAAACCTAACTAACTAGACTCGAGAAACCCAAACCCAAGAAAAGATCAATCTAAATCTAAGTAATTCGGGTTGGTTCTTGAGTATGAATTCTAGGTTTCAGGTCAACCCGAAAAACACGAATAGACTTTTAGTTTTAAAACTATATATATATTTAGGTATTATAAGTTAAGCTTAGCCACTAACATCCAATTTAGTCCAAATCGACTGTTCTCAATTCGTCTGTTATGTTTATTAATGTTTTAATTTGTGACTAAAAGCAACTATCATCAAACACCCTAATCACGACATACTGAAGACGATTATGTCGATCTTGTTTATTATGGTTGAACTTTGTTAAATTTTATTCTTTTTAGGATGTTTTATCGGTTTATTTTTGTTTTGTTATTAGTTTCTTTACATCACGAGTAAAAAAGAATATGTCACATTTAAATTTAACAATGTAGTTATATTTTCTAAAATACTTGAAACCCGATTAACCTAACTCGAAAAACCCGAACCCGAAGAAACCCGTGAATGATTTGGGTTGGGTTTCGGGTCTTGATATAAAACTTTGAAACCTGAAGATCCCGACCTGAAAAACCCGAAACCTAAAAAACCAACCCGAAGAACACCCCTAGTTAATTAAGCATAAATTAATCGAATTATATAAAAACCGAAATATATACATTTCTTTATTAAATAAAATTTTAATTTAACTTTTTAGTTAGATATATTAAATCGAATATTATGGTTTAATTTTATAAATAATAAAAAATATATATCAAAACAATAAACTTGTGTTCTATTATTTTAATAAATAATATAGAGATAATTACAAAAGCTTAAATTAAATTGATTAATTACAAAATTTAAAATAAAATCAGTTAATTTGAAAAATCCAAAAAATTATGGAAAAATTTTGAAATGAGTTTAAAATTATGGATAGTGTGAAATTCGTCAATTTCGGGTCTCGTTTGTATTCGTTTTGTAATCGGTTATTATGTACATCGACCAGTTTTGTAAACCGAAACTTATGATATAATCAAAATGATGGATTTTATGTTACAATATTGTTTTACACTTGTTGGGTCTCGAAAACATTTTTTTTGGTCCTTAAAACGCCTTAAAAACGCTTAAAACAAACTTCAGGGGCCAAATTGTCATTTTTCAAAGTTTGAAACTATCCTGGCCACCCACCCCATCGCGATACGCGATGGGGGAGCCCATACCCGTCGCGTATAGCGACCATAGTCAGACAGTAGACCTGCAAGTGTGTTTTCTTGTTTGTTCTATTAACCAAAATCCGGTTTTTACACACTAAACCTCTTGTTTAACCCAGTTAATCTTATCCTATAAATACAAGACCCTCTCCTACATTCATCCCTGCTCATAATCATTTCCTCACTCAAATTCAAGGTTATTTTCATGTTCTTGATAAGTTTGACTTTCAAAGTCAAACTTACCAAGTCTTGCATTTTAATTAGTTTACTTAGTCTTAATTAATACTTGAAGTTTATGGCACAACATATATATAATATACACCCCTTGTTACCTTTGATGGTCACTTTTCTGGTCTCGGTCGGTGAAGTAGCGGGCCTCGTAAGGCAAGGCTACATGGAGGACTTTCGTAGTCCTTGATATATAATTATATAACTTGTTTATACATATTAACCATGCATAACTTCTGCTCAATTTAGTTTGTCTATCATATTTATGAAGTTCTATGGTTATGGGTTTGTAGAGACTAGCATCGGTTTAACCGTAAATAGCTCTAAACCGTAAACCGAATTTTGTTTACTAGTTTTGTTAAATAATTGTTTAAACATGCTTATTGTTAGATTTAAGTTTCTAAAATCATTTTTATAAGTTCTATGGTTATGGGTTTGTAGAATCTTACCTCGGTCTCGACCCGAAACAAGATCCGAACCGAAAACCGAACTTTCGTTTAAAGACTTTATTGTTAACTTTTTGAATGTAAAACTTGATGTATCATCATTTATACTTAATTATACAAGTTCTTTGATATTCGGGTATGTGACAACCATCCAGGAACTTATTGCGAGATGGAAACCGAACAAAACCAAACTAAACCAAACCGATTTTCACTCGCTTAAGACACACAAGTGTGTTTCTAGCTATCAAGACTTGTATAAATCTTTAAAAATACTTTATAAACTGATTTTAATTATTTTCTTAAGTACTTGGAATGTTGGATCCAACTTGATCTCATAACAAAGTTTGGACCGACGAAACCGAACACTCGCTTAACGGACGTTGTTAGTTCTAAAACAATAGAACTACATACTTGGTTATGTCTTATTAAATTTTATTGAGTTATCTCATATCATTCATTATTTTGGAAAGTTGACTTTGGGTTTGACCAATTATCAAGACCCAAACTAACAACCCGAACACTCGTTAATACCCGTTTTAGTATCTATATTATAACGGGACTTGCATTCTTGCATTTTTACCCACCTTATTACTTAACATAGGTTGAGTAAATATTAAAGCTAGATACTTTAACCGGATTTCGAGCAAACTTATATTTTTAAAGGACTATTTCTATAAATATCTTAAATAGTTACATTTTAAACCTTAAACTTTAATTGTTTACATTTCTTATCTTTTATTTTAAAGTTTTCCTAAAACAACCTTTCTAATTCGAGGCTTTTCTTTTTATTTAGGCTTTGCTCGTTAAATGTAAGGCCCCGAACCCGGTAACCTTACTTTAACGTCGGATTTACTCATAAACACAGTTCTTCAAATCAGAGTTTATTAAAACTTTTCGCGGAATATAAAACATCAATCATTTGTTACAAAACATTAAATCTTTTCTTTGATACTATGACGCAAAACTTTATATTTAAAACATCTTTACTTCTTTCTTCAGATGCCAGCCGTTCAATCCATGCCGTGTGTCATCCTCATGCTAACTCTGTAATCAGCTCACCTGCGTGCATACTAAAAGTCAGCTACGCTGAGTGAGTTCTAGATAATCACATAATCATACCAATCACATAACATTATATTCTTTCATTCGTACTTTTATACTTTCATACTTTCATACTTTCTTACATTCATACATTTATACTTTCATACTTTCTTTTGTATTAACTTACTTTCATATCTTACGTTATAAAGAGCATTACGCCCTACATTCCTCGAGTATTATTAGGGCTCGGTACCCTCCTTCCTCGAGTATTATTAGGGCTCGTGTAAGGCCCCGAACCCGGTAGCCCTACTTTAGCGTCGGATTTACTCATAAACACAGTTCTTCAAATCAGAGTTTATTAAAACTTTTCGCGGAATATAAAACATCAATCATTTGTTACAAAACGTTAAACCTTTTCTTTGATACCATAACACAAAACTTTATATTTAAAAATCTTTACTTCTTTCTTCAGATGCCAGCCGTTCAATCCATGCCGTGTGTCATCCTCATGCTAACTCTGTAATCAGCTCACCTGCGTGCATACTAAAAGTCAGCTACGCTGAGTGAGTTCTAGTTAATCGAACGCCATACAATACATACACATACATACATATCCGTAGATACATATCCATACTTCACTAGTTACCCTTCTGTTCTACTTACATACTTGCTACCATACATACATACATATCTACAATTACTAACCTCAGTCTACCGAGAGTACGTTCATAGTTCACCGTCTATACCTGTACTCAAGGTCGTGAACACGTACAAAGGTCCGCAGTCCTTACCTATGTTCACCCTTTATGGTACGTGCAAGGTCCGCAGTCCTTCCCTATACCATCCTACATCCACAACACGTACAAGGTCCACAGTCCTCCCCTATGTTGCAACCTAAACCATAGCACGTACGAGGTCCGCAGTCCTCCCCTATGCTACCACAATACAACTACAGCACGTATAAGGTCCACAGTCCTTTCCTATGCTGATGCCTATCTATAATACGTATAAGGTCCGCAGTCCTTAACTACGTTGTCGTCTATTATCTGTAACACGTATAAGGCCCACCGTCCCTATCTACGTTTACATCTATCATCTACTTTACGTATAAGGCCCGCAGTCCTTAACTACGTTTACATCTATCATCTACTTTACGTATAAGGCCCACCGTCCCTATCTACGTTTACATCTATCATCTACTTTACGTATAAGGCCCGCAGTCCTTAACTACGTTTACATCTATCATCTACTTTACGTATAAGGCCCGCAGTCCTTAACTACGCCATCACCAGCCGAGTCTATGTCCGACAAAAGCTAGAGGGATTTGCCATCCTAACTTACTATGTCGAACGTAGAACTCACATACCATTCGTGTACCTGTATACACCTACTTCACATATACAATAATTACATCATAGCATAAGAACACCCTAGGCGTTCTTTACATCATTCATTTAACAACCATACATCTTGTCGATACGTGCAATATCCGAAGATCGTTCACGCCCCGACAAGTATTCATTTGTAATGTTCATACATCTTCGATGTATAATATTCGTACCTTTATTTTTGACCTGACAGTACGCGCAATATCCGAAGATCGTTCGCGTACCGACAAGCAACCATTCATATCCATCACATATATCACATATGGCATACACTTATCACTTAGGATAAATGTATTAACAATACATCGAGTATGCACACAGCCCCGAAAACATAACACATAAATGGGGCTAGAAACTCACCTGAATACTGTTACGCTCTCCGTTAATAGTTATTCCCCTCTTGAGCTGTGCACGGCTAACTGTATAATATTTACACGTATCAATTAGCTACTACTACTTATGTTGCGTTTCTATCTTTATATGACCCACAACGAACGGGGGTCCGGGGGCAGCGCCCCTGGTAGCGGGGTTCTAGGGGCGGCAGCCCCTAGCGGGGTCCAAGGGGCAGAGCCCCTGGCTGGGGTTAAGCTGCCAGGTCAGCTTGGAAAAATTTTATTTTCGATAACTGCCTTAACACATTTTCCATTAGGTTTTTAATTTATTTTCTAAACGAACCTCACTTCAGGCGAAGTTAAACCTTAGGCGAACTTGGCTTCAGGTGAAGTTAAACCTTAGGCGAACTTGGCTTCAGGCGAAGTTATCCTTACGCGAACTTGGCTTAAGGCGAAGTTATCCTTAGGCGAACTTGGCCGTAGGCGAAGTTATCCTTAGGCGAAGTTACGCTTGAAGGCGAAGTTAAGCTTGAAGGCGAAGTTCATCAGGCGAACTTAATCTTGCAGGCGAAGTTGTCGCGCTGCAGATCTGTTTGCCCATAACTCCTTCGTTTCTTAGCCAAATAACTCGATTTTGGTACCCACGGAACCGTATGATCGGCGCCTACAAACCCCAACCATCAAATCGGCCTAAAATCGACGTTTTAGGGGTCCGATTTGGGCAGTTGGGTTTCGGGTCCGGTTAACCCATCCAATCCTAACCATTTTCAGTAATAATAGCTTTGTTAGATTAGTTCTTACCTTACCAACTCAGATCTATCAACAAATCTCGGGTCTCGGCTTCGAATCTAGATCGGTTAGAATGTGTGTGTTTTGAGGGTGTAAGGAGTGTGTGTTAGGGAGTTTGGTGAGAAATGAGATATTTTGGGATTTTGGGGGTATTTATATCCCTGAAATCCCATTCTCATTTAACCTATCTCAATTAACCCAAGTCCATAACCCACTTCCATTACCCGACACTAGCCCGACCCATACCAACTCCTATTCTTTTATTTATTTCCTGATAACCCGAGTAAACTTCCCATCTATTAATAAGTAATATAATTAATATTACCTTGGAAATTTCGGGATGTTACAGCTCGGTACCCTCCTTCCTCGAGTATTATTAGGGCTCGGTACCCTCCTTCCTCGAGTATTATTAGGGCTCGGTACCCTCCTTCCTCGAGTATTATTAGGGCTCGGTATCCTCTTTCCTCGAGTATTATTAGGGCTCGGTACCCTCTTTCCTCGAATATTAGTAGGGTTCGGTTCCCTAGTTCTCGAATATTAGTAGGGTTCGATTCCCTCTTCGTTACCATACAACCATACATCATACCTCGAGTATTATTAGGGCTCGGTACCCTTTTCGTAACCATACAACCATACATTATCATTTCTTTCTTCTATTATCTCTATCATGTTCATACCCATAAACATACATAACATACTTACCTTATACATAGCGTTACAACCTGACAGTACGTGCAATATCCGAAGATCGTTCACGTACCATCATGCAATCATTCATTCATATCACATCATTCACATAAGGCATACACTTATCTCTTAGGATAAGCGTATTAACAAACATATCGAGTATGCACACAGCCCCGAAAACATAACACATAAATGGGGCTAGAAACTCACCTGAACACGGTTACGTTCTCCGTTGATCGTAATCCCTTTCTTCAGTTGTGCACGGCTGACTGTATAACAAGTATACGTATCAATTAACTATCACTACTTATAACATCTTTCTAGTCTTAATTACTACCCACAACGAACGGGGGTCCGGGGGCAGCGCCCCTGGCAGCGGGGTTCTAGGGGCGGCAGCCCCTAGCAGGGTCCAAGGGGCAGAGCCCCTGGCTGGGGTCGAGCTGCCAGGTCAGCTTGGGAAAATTTTATTTACATTAACTGTCTTAACACATTTTCCATTAGGTTTTTAATTTATTTTCTAAACGAACTTCACTTCAGGCGAAGTTAAACCTTAGGCGAACTTGACTTCAGGCGAAGTTAAACCTTAGGCGAACTTGGCTTCAGGCGAAGTTAAACCTTAGGCGAACTTGGCTTCAGGCGAAGTTATCCTTAGGCGAAGTTACGCTTGAAGGCGAAGTTACGCTTGAAGGCGAAGTTCATCAGGCGAACTTAATCTTGCAGGCGAAGTTATCGCGCTGCAGATCTGTTTGCCCATAAATCCTTCGTTTCTTAGCCAAATAACTCGATTTGAGTACCCACGGAATCGTATGATCGACGCCTACAAATCTCAACCATCAAATCGGCCTAAAATCGACGTTTTAGGGGTCCGATTTGGGCAGTTTGGGTTTCGGGTCCGGTTAACCCATCCAATCCTAACCATTTTCAGTAATATTAGATTTGTTGGATTTGTTCTTACCTTACCAACTCAGATCTATCAACAAAATCTCGGGGTCTCGGCTTCGAATCTTGATCGGTTAGAATATGTGTGTTTTGAGTGTGTGAAGAAATAGATGTAAATGAAAGATATTTTGGGTTTAGGGGATATTTATACCCCTGAAATCCCATGGACCTAAGGCCCATTCTCATTTAACCCATCTCTATTAATCCGAGTCCATAACCCACGTCCATTACCCGACACTAGCCCGAACCATACCAACTCCCATTCTATTTATATCCCGATAACCCGAGTAAACTTTCCCTCTATTATTAAGTAATATAATTAATATTATCTTGAAATTTCGGGATGTTACATTAAACTCCATCCGCCTGATTTCCCGTCTTTCACCGATCAAGTTTTATACTTGATTGCGAGTACTTTCATACCCCGTTTTCCATCTTTCGTTTTGGGGGTGATATTGCATATCTTATTCAAACTAAATGTTTTATACTTGAGTCTTAAACCACAAACTCTATTGTATACTTTACTTAAATAAATGCTCAATTTGGTGTTCTATGCTTACATGCTTATATGCTAATGTGTTTACCGCTTTTGGACGGTTGATTCATAAATCCTAAGCTATTTGGTATTCTCTTATAACAAGTTGTCGCTAATGTATTCTTATTAACGATTTCATACAAAATCCTAGACTATTTGGTATTCTCTTATAGCAAGGTGTCGCTAATGTATTCTTATTAGCGATTTCATTTATCCCAATTGTTGCTATTATTTATCGTTTTGTATACAAGTTGTGGCATTTCCTATTATATACATATTGTTCAAAACTATGAAATTGCTCACCAACTTTTGTGTTGATAAACTTTATTTTATGCAATGTTACAGGTTTGACTTTTGGTTGACTCGAGACTTGAAGG
>NW_027504598.1:0-28997 GCF_021521415.1 Bidens hawaiensis
ACATTCACAAGCGGTATGCGGCTACGCTTGGTCTTCTTGACCTCGCGATCCAAGATTTCGACGGGTTCTTCAACAAAAAGCAGATTGTCGTTAATTCGAACCTCGTCGACGGGAATGAGAAGGGCCTCGTCAACAAGACACTTCTTTAACTGCGAAACATGAAAAACATTGTGAACTCTACCGAGTTCCGGCGGCAGCTCAAGACGATAGGCAACTGGTCCGATCCTTTCAAGGATTTTGAATGGTCCAACATACCTAGGAGCGAACTTTCCCTTCTTCCCGAAACGGACTACGCCCTTCCAGGGGGAAACTTTCAGCAGAACACGGTCACCAACTTGAAACTCGAGTGGCTTGCGTCGTTTGTCTGCGTAGTACTTATGTCGACAACGGGCGTCTTTGAGTCGCTGTTGAATGATAGCGATTTGATCGGTTGTTTCCTGTATTAGTTCCGGGCCGATGATCTGTGAATCCCCGGTCTCGGACCAACACAAGGTGTGAGCGACACTTGCGACCGTAAAGAGCTTCAAACGGCGCGCATTTAATAGAAGAGTGGTAACTATTGTTGTAAGAAAATTCTGCCAGCGGCAGATGAGCTTCCCAACTATTACCGAATTCAAGGATACAAGCTCTCAACATGTCCTCTAGGGTTTGTATGGTCCTCTCGCTCTGCCCATCAGTTTCTGGATGATAGGAAGAGCTAAGCTTCACACTTGTCCCAAAGGCCTTTTGCAAAGATTTCCAGAACCTGGAAGAAAAACTGCTGTCGCGATCAGACGTAATGCCCTTAGGCACACCATGACGGGAAACGATCTCACGAATGTATATCCGCGCCAACTTTTCCGTAGTGTAGTCCTCACGAACCGGGATAAAGTGAGCGGATTTAGTTAGAATGTCCACAATAACCCAAATTGAGTCATGACGCTAGGCGTCCGCGGTAGCTTGGTGATGAAATCCATAGCTAACTCTTCCCACTTCCACTGAGGAATAATAGGTTGCTGAAGCAGCCCAGACGGCCTTCGATGCTCTGTCTTGACTCGCGAACAAGTCAAACATCTCATCACGTATAAAGCGATGTCTTTCTTCATCCCGGGCCACCAATAATGAGGTTTAAGATCTTGATACATTTTGCTGCTGCCGGGATGAATCGAGTATCTGGACTTGTGGGCTTCACTTAGAATAAGCGTTCGAAGAGGCTCAGAGTTTGGGATCCATGCTCGATCAAGAAAATAGAGGATGCCGTCCAACTTGGTTTCGAATTTCTGTTCGGCTCCACACGACAAAACGCCCTTGAGATCTCCATTCACAAGCGCCTGATTCTGAGCTTCGCGAATTAAGGAGGGAAGATTGGATTGAATTCGAATAGAGTGCAGCTGGGTCCTTTCTTTACGACTCAATGCGTCAGCCACCACATTAGCCTTTCCCGGGTGGTAGCGGATTTCACAATCGTAATCGCTGAGAAGTTCGACCCAGCGTCGCTGCCTCATGTTCAACTCTTTCTGATGGAGGATGTGCTGTAAGCTCTTGTGGTCGGTATAGATGACACACTTCGTGCCGTACAGGTAGTGTCTCCAGATTTTTAAGGCAAACACCACCGCACCCAACTCGAGGTCATGCGTGGCGTAGTTCTTTTCGTGCACCTTGAGTTGTCGAGAAGCGGTAAGCGATGACCTTCCCTCGTTGCATTAAAACGCAACCGAGGCCTTGATTTGAAGCATCGCAATAAACGGTAAAGTCATCGTCACCTTCCGGAAGCGATAGAATCGGTGCACGGCAAAGTTTATTCTTCAGAGTTTGGAAGGCTTCCTCTTGATCTCGTCCCCACACGAAGGGTTCTCCCTTCTGAGTCAGAGTGGTCAAAGGCAAGGCAATCCTGGAGAAGTTTGAGATAAATCGGCGGTAGTAACCAGCCAATCCAAGAAATGAACGGATTTCGGTAGGTGTTTTAGGCGCTACCCAATTTCTGATGGCTTCTACCTTGGCAGGGTCGACGTGTATGCCGTCGACATTGATAACATGTCCCAAGAATTGAACTTCCTTTAGCCAAAATTCGCACTTGGAGAACTTGGCATATAGTTGTTCCTTCCTGAGAAGCTCCAAAATAAGCCTGAGATGAAGCTCATGATCGGTCCTCGAACGAGAATAAATGAGAATATCGTCTATGAAAACAATGACAAACTGGTCGAGATATGGACGGCAAACGCGATTCATCAGATCCATGAAAATGGCGGGGGGCATTGGTCATTCCAAAAGGCATAACCATGAACTCGTAATGACCGTAACGAGTTCGGAACGCAGTTTTCGGGATATCCTCTTCCAGAACACGCAATTGATGGTAACCAGAACGCAGATCGATCTTAGAGAAAAACGTAGCACCCTGAAGCTGATCAAAGAGATCATCAATTCTCGGTAACGGGTACCGGTTTTTTGATGGTCAGTTTATTAAGCTCCCGATAGTCAATGCACATACGGAAAGTCCCATCCTTCTTTTTGACGAAGAGTACTGGGGCTCCCCATGGAGACGAGCTAGGGCGAATGAATCCCTTGCCAAGAAGTTCTTGAAGCTGATTCGATAATTCTTGAAGTTCCAGCGGAGCTAGACGATAAGGAGACTTAGCAACAGGGAGAGCACCAGGAATAAGATCGATACGAAATTCCACCTGCCTGCTAGGAGGAAGTCCAGGCAGCTCATCGGGAAAAACATCAGAAAATTCACGCACGACAGGGAAGTCCTGCAGTCTCTTGACTTTGGATTCCTTGAGAGTAACACGGGCTAGAAATGCGGGATACTTCTTTTGAAGGTACCGACTGGCTTTTAAGCAAGAAACGATTCTTAGGCATCCACCCGACCTATCCCCTTGAATGGTTAGAATTTCACCAGAAGACAGAGGGATACGAATAAGTTTCTCGGCGCAGATTACTTTCCGCGCGATTGCTAGACAGCCAGTCCATTCCCACAACTAGATCGAAGCTTCCAAGACGAAAAGGTATAAGGTCAATACTGAACGATGTGGTGACAAGAGTAAGGGTACAATATCGAATGACAGACCTCACTTGTGTGGACTCTCCACTAGCAAGTTCAACAACCAAGGCAGGTTCCAACTCGGAAATTTTTAATTTCAGCAAAGGAACCAATTCGCAAGAGACAAAACTCCTATCAGCTCCTGTATCAAATAGGACAGACACCCAATTGTTGTTAAGAGTAAACGTACCAGTAATAACATCGGGGTTTTGGCGTGCTTCGGCAGCTCCAATGGTGAAGGCCCTCCCGCGAGCCGGAGGAACGTTGGTGACGCGAGGGCATCGATTTCTGTAATGGTCCATCGCGCCACACTCGAAGCAGCCACGAGCAGGGTTAGGCTGAGGGTTAGCATTCCCCACAGCCCATTGGTTGCCAGGACTCCTGCAGCGCTCCACCAGGTGTCCGAATCGTCCACAATTTGTGCACTTGCGGCACAACTCACTTGTTGGGTGATGATAAGAACATAAGTTGCACTTGGGATGCGGCCCAGTATATTCCTTTCTCGGTCTTCCCTGAACTGTTGCGGCTGAAACGGGGGCCATGGAGTTGATAGGCGTAGCACCAGTGATCGCAGTTAAGTAGGTCGCTTTCCGCTTCCTATTGTTCCCCTTTTTCGCTTTCCCATCGGAAGATTTGCCCTTATCCTGATGCAAAACACCGGACCTGAGCTGTTCCCTGGTCAAACGGGCAGTGAGATCGATCACTGCCTTAAGTGTAGTGGGGTCAACTGCAACCGCAATGCCCCTCATAGAGTCCGGAAGACCGCTGATGTATTGCTCGACAGCGCGTGAAGCTGGGGTAACCATGTGGGGCACCAATAGGGAGAGTTCATGAAATCTCTCCGTGTACTTCATGTGATCGGCGCCCTTCATCGTGTGCGCCCTAAACTCAGCCTCCAATTTCTGGAGTTCGGTTCTCGGAACGAACTCCTGCGTGACTAGCTCAACAAACTCGGCCCAGGGCAAGGCTAAGACCGCGTCTCGCCCCCTGGTTCTAATCTCGATATTCCACCACGTGAGAGCCCGTTTGTGGAACATACTCGCCGCGAATTTGACCCTGAGTTCATCCGGGCAAGAGCACATGTTGAATGAAGCTTCGACTTTCTCGAACCACTGGAGAAGACCAGCAGCTCCCTCGGATCCATTAAAGCTCGTAGGCCCAGTGTTAGTAAAAGCCTTATAGAGCCTGTCGGCCTGAAGAGTAGGATTCGGTTCTGGGGCTTGTGGCGCACCCGAGGTTCCTTCTTGCCTTAGGTTGTTAACCAGACCCGGAAGAACTGCTGCAATTTGCTGCGCTATGATGGCAGCGAGGTCAGCAGGGTCAGCATTAACGGTACGAGCGACGAGGAGGCATTCTGAAAAAGAAAAAGAACGCGCAAGAATGATACCGGGAATAAGAATAACAGGATAAGGAATAGCCAAAGAATACATCGCTACGATAGACACAATTAAAGATGCAGCACATAAGCACATAGCAAGCACATAAGGGTGGGCGTGTGATAGTGATGCATGAATTATCTAGAGTTAAGGGTCCTAGGTTATAGTCTAGGTCGGTTTCCTAATTCCCTATAACCATTGGCTCTGATACCAATCTGTCACACCCCGGTCGTAATGGCGGAAAACCGAGGCGTGGCGACTAGGTCGTGATTGATTGAGCACAATAGTATAAAAGTCTAAATGCATAAACATAACCAAACTGTCAAATATTACATCATCCAGGTAACATGAAACAAATTGTTTTAATACAAAATATCAAGTTTCCAAACAACTCCTAGCCTAGCCTTCATCTCTCTAAGGCCTCTATCAGCTATTAGCTACTTCCTGCTTCATTTCCTGAAAACATGTAATAAAACGTCAACTACAAAAAGTAGATGAGTGAATTCATAGGTTAACTAATACTGTAGTGATAAGCCCTACACAAGCATACTAGGCTAAGTTGTAGGGGTTTATATATAGGGTGTACCATCGGCTAACCCACCACTCCTACAACTTATCCTACTATGCTTGGTATGCTTATCATCTCAACTGAATCTGCAAGAGTTTCGTATAAAGATTCCAATTATTGTTTCCATGCATGCAGGAGGAACGGTATCAAGGATATATGTATAAGATACCCAAGAATCATATGTAACCATGCCATGATGAAAAATGATAATGATGCATAATGATCACACAAGACCTGACATCGACCCCACACAAGACCACACTATGCTACTTGATTTCCTTGATGGTAACCCAAATCGATCACTTTGGGTACCATGAGAGAATTCTAAAGCGTACTTTAGTATCTCTTGGATTCCTAATCGATCACTTAGGAGATCCTTCGGATCCTTAATCGAACACTTAAGAGATCCTTCGGATTCTTAATCGAACACTTAAGAACCCCATAGGTCACGTGTATTCTAAATCGATCACTTTAGAATTCCACATCTAGTGACGGCCTGTCTACCAATCGACCACTTGGAGATCAAACCTATGCACTATTGTGACCTATATTGCCACTGTTCACACGATCACAAGACTGACCAATGAATAATGTGTTTTCATGATAAAGTATAACTGGTACATGACTTTGATTTCCAAACGTCCAATGTTCCCTAAACGCTGAGTGATTCCCATATTTACTCCTGAATATTTGATTATGCATACACAACTTCCGAGAAAGTTAAGGTACGCGTAACCTGCCATGATTACTTGTTTTCCCAATGTTCATTGTTTGCAAAAGATTTGTCAAGTGTTTATGATAAGTAATGTTTGAATAAATGTGTTTTGTCAAAACGTGTACATTTACCATGTTTTCACCCCCAATGATTTGAAAGGCTTTAAAAGAAAAATGGGGGCTATGAACTCACCTTGTTGACTAGGTGTGGTTGCTAGGGCGGTCGGGTGCTGTCAAACGTCGATCCTCTAAGTCTAGACAAGGACATAATAAGTTAACAACGCAGTTTAAGTCTAAGAGTGTAAGCCTTACACGATCTCGAGCAAAAACTAGGTTTTAAAGACGAAACAGCTTGGTTCTGACCTGATTCGATCGAATAGGAACACATTCGATCGAATCGAAACACATTCGATCGAATAGACACACATTCGATCGAATAGAAACACATTCGATCGAATAGACACTCATTCGATCGAATAGACAGACGTTCGATCGAATACGAAGCTCATTCGGTCGAATGAGTTGGAGACCATTCGGTTGCTTTCCTATTCGGTCGACTGGACTGGTTCGATCGACACATTCGATCGAATGAACTGATTCGATCGACTGGTTCGATCGACTGGACTGATTCGATCGACTGGTTCGATCGAATGAGTCTGATTCGACTCCTTCAAGCTGGGCGACGGAGATACCCACGGGTTTTCCAGATTTTCCAGATTTTTGACCCAAAATCGAAGTTTTTGACATGGAAATGCTCGGGATTGAAAGGGGTATCGATTCCTAGTACTTTTAAACACAAAAGCTTGCATTTTGACACCAAAAATGACGGTTTTTGACCAAGAACACACTTGACACAAAAGTCGGAGTTTTTGCTCGATTCGGGGCGGGTTTTGGTTGTAAAAACGTATGATTTTCAAGAAGATCTTACCGACAACAACGATAAACAGATTGGTGGACTCGAATCTTAGATTGGATGACTTTCTCTCACTACTCTCTCTCTAGAAGTGGGAGTGTTTGGGGTGGGAAGTGTTGGTGGAAATGAAAGAGATGGTGTAAGAATACTTGATTTTCCGCTTAAATACTCGGGTGACTCGGGTTCGGGTTTAGGCTACCGACGGGTCAAGACTAGTCGAGTTCATAAGTTTTTAAACAAACTAAAACTTTTCAGCAAAGCTTTTATAAACCATTTTCCGAATAATTATTTAAAATCTTTTTTTTTTTTTTTTTTTTTTTTTTTTAAATAAGAACATTTTATTTTTCAGAAGCATAAAAATTAATATTCTCCAGGCGTAAATGTCGTTTTATAAAATAAACATTTCAAATGATAAAAGCAGATTTCTCCAATGATATGGGTTCCGAACTTATCGTCCAGAACCCCAAAGTGTATAGTTTCCGATGATTCCTTGATTTTTGTCTACCAGTCAAATTCCAGGGCGTTACAGTAAAGCATAGCAAAACTAAACACATTGACATCCGTCATCATTTTATACAGGATTGTGCTGAGAAAAAATTGATTGTGCTCGAAAAGGTTGATTCGTTAGATAATTTCGCTGATTTGTTTACTAAAGCGTTTGACAAAACTCGTTTTCAAAACCTTGTTGAGCTAAATGGGATGATCAATCCCGAGTAACCGTGTTTTTCATTTTTATTTTGTTAAAAAAAACATAAAAAACAAAAAACGTCACTATCGCTTAGAATTATGTCGGTTGCTTCAGTTTGAAGGACATATCTTCGGATATGTTTGGTCCTCATTTCTACCTGTATAGTATGAGGATAGCCTTTGAGATATCGCAATATCCTCTTCACACCCTTTCGTGTACCACGGTCATTTCTACCAGATGACTGAAAGTGACCGGGCCGGTTTATGATGTGTTTTTATTCTTTCGCTGAAAATTAGTCGTTCATAATTAGTTAGAAGGACACATAATCGTATGTGGTCGGTCCAGCTGATCCATTGGATCTTCAGGATAGCCGTTTACCTGAAGACTTCGACTTGATCGGGGCGATAGAAGTTAAAATTTTTTAAAAGGGAGATGAAATAATTTTTCAAGTCTACTACTTCGTAAGAAGTTTCTTTACTATGTTTAAAAGAAAATTGATCCAACCTTGGAAAGTGATCGACAAACTGATTCTGTGTGCTTAACTAGTGAAGTTATTTGGCCTAAAAGACTTTAGAACAGTCATTGTATGTCATGGTAGCTTTTTATGGTGTTTAAAAGTAGAAGTGATACTAACTAAATCTCCTCGATCTTAAGTAGAAACTCATTAAGAGTTGTGTATGTCTCCGCATATATCTTTCCGAATGATAGGCAGAAAAGCGATTACCCAGTCATACACTAGCCCGTGAGTGTTCTGATTCCCGTGAAGATAGCGTGTCAAGAAACTGCAGTGATCCAGATTCGGGACTTGCAGTTGTTTACTACTCTGAAACTGTGTAAATATTTATTAAAAAAAAATATGTGTTATTGAGACATTCTAGAGGTAATAATGTTAATACTTCTCAATCAAGATGCAAGAAAGAGAATGGGAAGAAGACTCTACAGATCGACGTGTACTTACTATTTAATCAGACACTACGGGTCGAGGTTAACTCGGGGTGACTTGGGGAAAGCCAAATACGCTTTGAGAATAGATAGGAGGCATCACAATCTCTGATGTGTTGCCCATTTAAATTTTGAGCTTAATTGAACCTAACCCGTATCACAGAAGCGATGAAAACCATTTTAAGTTATTTACCTGCTTACAACCTTTTTCTTTATGTCATAATACAGCTGAACATGGATCTATGTGACAGTCACTTAATTAGTATGATTCCTGTTCGGATATTTTCTAAAACATGTTGGTCCCCGACTAGACTAAAATTTGATCCCGTGTACTTTATTTTTAAAATTTATTCTACTTATGTAGTTGTATGATTTTATACCTGGTTACTTGGTTCTTGATCGGATCAGTTAACTCTTTAAAGGAAGTTTAAAAGGTGAATGGCATAATGTTCAATTTATAAGGGTCTGTTTGGTAAAGTTTCATATTGAGCGAAGTTGAGGAAAGAGGCGAAGTTGTTTAAACAGGCGAAGTTATGGGACAGGCGAAGTTAATCCTAACTTCGCCTGTATAACCTTGAATACGTTGCCTGAATGTGAAGTGAAGGACTTAGCCAGGTTGGGGTTGATAAACAGGAGTGATGATAACATGGATAGGATCATTGGGAAGATAGTCTGGAAGGAAAGCATAAAGGAGAAAAAGTTCGAGCTGTTGAAACCACAGAAAGGAAAGCTCGTTGAAGACAAAGACAGAGGAATGAGAGCAGATGGCAAGCCTTGGATGATAATGAAGTATAAGCCGATCCGGTGTCTAAAAGAAGTGCCGATGAAACAAATGCCCAAGGATGTGCTCAAAGATCTGAAATGGTGGTACGTTGATTGTGAAACAGCTGAAGCAGTAATGGAGGATGAAGATGAACAAGAGCTGATGAGAGTATATGATCCTATGCATTTAGTGAATTTGTCTCAAGCTGATCTGCAGGTGCTGAACGAGAAAAAGATATTTTACATTCCTGCTTGGAAAGAAGAAGCAAAGAAATATCAAAGAGTAGTTTCAGTTTGTGTACGAGAAGGCGTACATGCTTGAAGATGGAAGATACAAGATTTTTGGGATTACGAGACACGTGTTTGAAGATAGAGATATGAAGCTACTGCCAAGGGGGAGTCTGTTGGTACATGATGTCAGTAGTTCAGTATCTAGTGTCTGTAATCTAGTTTGTATGTTTTGTATTTATGATTAAGCGAAGTTGTCTCACAAGTTCGCTTGATATAGGCGAACTTGTGGAACTAGCGAAGTTAGTGACAACTTCGCCTAAAAATGTTAGGCGAAGTTGTCGAATGTTATATAGGTTTAGGTTACGGCTTGTTTGAAGTAGTTGTTCAATACGTGTAATTGTGATCGGTGATTCACGTGTTACTAGTTGCAATACAACGTGTCTTTTGAGTATTGTAACGTGTGTTTGCTTGTGTTTAACGTGTATCGTTTTCTACGCTCGTATCGTCTTACGTAGGGATTCCGCACCTACGTAGAACGAGATATTCTGTGTAGATCCGGCTGGGAACCTACATTTTGAGTGGTGGTCAGGGTTTATAGTGACAAATATCGCAGATGATTATTAATAAATATGGAAGTAGTAAGAAACTTCAATCTGTAATCCCACAAATATTGCTGGATCCACATAACTTGTGAACAGCTACTCGAGGCTGCCACGTACTCAGCTTCGGTGGTTGAAGTGTAGACATCGGTTTCCTAAAAATTGTTATCCTGTTGTGGTGGACTTGAAGTTAATCTTGCACCCTCCATAATCTGAATCTGTAAAAGCCGTAAGTTCAAAACTATTATACTTGGGATACCATAACCCGATGTTAGGATTAGCCCTCAAAGAGTGGAAAATACGCTTAACAGCCGCCATATGAGTCACTCGGGGATTCGATCGATACCTAGCGCACAAGTAAACAACAAACATTATATCAGGGCGATATATGGTCGGATCAACAATGTTTTCCAATTCGTCCGGTGACAAATTGTTACCCACGGGAAGAGGACTAGAGGGGGACTTTTCAGGTAGAAATATTGAATCAACTCAAGACATCATTTACAAATTGGTTTAATAAGCTCAACCGTTTTGTCACTAACAATTTTATTTTCAAAATTAACCCTGAAAACCTATGTAGGGCTAATTTCACTAGACATAATCTAAGTATCATCAAATTTAACTTGCGGAGGTAGTCTTTTTATAATACTCTTAATCACATGAGCATGTTCCTTGATTAAGGGTTTTTCACATATTTTGACCTTTGCAACATGACCTCGTTCACCACATGAGAAACATGTTCTCATATCTAGAAACACTTTTGGTGAATCAACTTTGACATGTGAATCCTGAAGTTGAAAAGTTACAACCTTCAAATTAGTATTACCCAACATATTTGCATGTTTATTCTTGTAAAAATCTAAATTAGAACACTCAGCGAAACTTTGAAGTGAATCTAATGCAGATGATATTACAAATTTTATTGTTTCAGAAAATGTGATTAAATTTTCAATTGTTGTTTAGTGTTAACCATTTTTGATTTCATAAATGCTTTCTCAAATTCAACCAACCTAGGTTTCTCATGGTTAAACAGTTTTTCGGCTAGTTCATGTTTCACTAAACTCAAAGGTACAACTGTCAGAAAAATATTGATCACCCCTTTGAGTTTGTAAACCCTACCTCTTTTTACTTTGTTATTACAAACATGATTTAAAAACTTTCTTAAATCCTCATATGAGATCACAGACTTTTCAGATGAAACTTGTAACATCTCAGGTTTTTCGTTTAAAGTATTAATTACCAATACACGACCCGTTTTCGTTTTCGGTAAATTTTAATCAATAAAATATCATTTTTAGCGAGTTATTTTTATTTATTATTTTATTTATTATATATAATAAATTATAAAATAAAAATTTGTTAATTATATATTTTCCACCCTAATATTTAGTTTTAACCAATATAGTATCCAAACCTAAAGTTTAAGGACTATTTTGCAATTTTAATTAAACATTATATATTATAATAACCCAACCATGAACCAGACCCAAACCCAGATTCGTGAACCCGTATCCTAACAACCCGAAGACCCATTTTGATTTCTTGAAGCATAATTCTCGTTCTAAACATAAAATTGATATTAGGAAATTGTCCATACTGCTTAATCGATCTAACTGACATGATTAATTTAGAAAACATGATCTTTTTGATATAGTTTATTTAAATATCTAGACCGTCATTATCCATTACATATTATACTAGTTGGAGATGATAATAATTCAATCGTACATGTCTGGACCTTCGCTATTACTTCATTAACCTAAGCCCCATAAACAATTACAATATAACCTGCTGAAAATATCTAACCCGATGTTGTCCTTGGCCGTCGGCTGTTGTTCGTAATTCATCATCAATTTTTTCATCTTATCAGGCAATTTAGATATGCAACATGCTCGTTTATAATCATTGATCATTAACCCTAACGTTAATTTAACAAACAAACAATGGATTGATTGATTTTAATTCTATGGTTTATAGTTCAATTTGAGATGAATTAGTATCTATTTATAAAGTTTTGTTTTTATATGTTTATTAACTAACACCCTAGCTCAGTTGGCCAGGGTGTGTGTGTTAATTCGTGAGCCGCTGGTCTACCCGGGTTCGATTCCCAGTTTATTAAACATATTTCAAATAACTCATCAAATTCACAAAAAATTATCAAATATATTTCAAGTTATCATTTTCAAACTTTTAGTTGTAAACATCTCAATTTTATGATAAAACTCATTTACTTATCTCATTGATTATTATTTAAATTCTAACTTATCCTTAAGATATGAATGAACACTATCACAACATATTTAAGTTCTTTTTCTTTAATAACTTATATGAAATTTACACAATTTATCAATAATCTGATGAAATCTCAACTTATTTAAATCGTAGAATGTTTTATTTGAGAAATCATCGTTATCAAACAACATCAATAATTTATTTTCTATAACCGCAGTATGGCCACTCTTATAGTAGCTCAAATAAAAAAAACGTTAATGCAATCAATTAAATCTTGTTCATTAAATTCTTTTGTTGGAAGTTTCAATTCTTTTACCCCTACTTATTCTCACAACAACAACAACAACAACAACAAGGCACAAGCCAAATCATTAAACTATGCTCTTAATCAAATCAACAATCATTTTTAACAAAATCATAGCATCTCAAACAAGAAAACTTTTTATCAATATTCACTCGTTATGCTTCACTTGCAACTATCATTATTCAATTCAATGCTCATATCGGTTTTGCATCCAATATAATTTCTTCGATCATCCTTGTTAACACATGCCATACACCGCTTAGTGAACAAGCCATGTTGCAATGGTCTTTGCCGTCTGCTCATACAACCTATGTTTTGTCGTTTGCTAAACCCTTCACATTCGCCATCCATACTTGCGACCATGGTGGAAAGTCTAATCACCTTCGCAAGGTGTGCCTCCAACTACTTATGATATCATACTTATAGTTTATTTGTTTATTCTCGTCTATCACAATCCATCTCAATGTCAACTATAAGGAACCCTTTTCTTTTCGATTTTCAAGATTTATAACATTCTATCAAAATATGTTTTGAAAAATTTTATATTTTATTTAAATCAATTCAAAAGTTTAATTCATTTCAAGAAATATTCAATCTTTTGGTTTATATCAAGACTTATTAAAGCTTTTGTTTTCTCAAAAACTTGCGTTTTTCAAACGTTTCGGTAACCCACACGATGAGATGAACGCCATCAATTCCTTCCCAGAAGAGGACGCTGTGAACAAAATGGGATTGATAGCATAGAAGGAGCTGCTGAACCATCCAACGATTTAAGTAATTATGAATGCATACCTAATTACCAAAGTCTTTGCATGGAAATCATAGTACGCACAATCGTGTGTCATAATCTAAGGACATTGTGTATACGCCGTTGGTACATCCTATATATAAGTGTCCCTATCGGATTGTCATTTGTAGTGTTGTTTCTACTAAATAAAGTTCCGTGTTATGATAAACTTTTGATTTTAAAGTTTTTCTTTCTTTTCACAAGAGTAATGATTTAATATTATTTTCTTATTATCTAATTTTGAGACGAAATTCCGAAAAGTAAGGGATACCATAACAACTCTGGTTTTTCATTTAAAGTATTAATTACCAATACCTGACCCGTTTTGTTTTCGGGTATCTTTTAACCAATAAAATGTCATATTTATCGAGTTATTATTTTATTTTATTTATTTATTATATTTAGTAAATTATCAAATATAACTTTGTTAATTATACATTTCCCCCTTAATATTTAGTTTTAACCAATATAGTATCCAAACCTAAAGTTAAAGGGATATTTTGCCATTTTGATTAAACATTATATTATATAATAACCCAACCATGAACCAACGGAAACCCAGATCCGTGAACCCGTATGCATACAACTCGAAGACCCGTTTTGATTTCTTGAAGCACAATTCTCATTCTAAACATATAATTGATATTAGGAAATCGTCCATACTTTTTAATCGATCTCACTGACATGATTAGTTTAAAAAACGCAATCGTTTTGATATAGTTTAGTAAAATATCTAGACCGTCATTAACCATTACGTGTATACTAGTTGGAGATGATAATAATTCAATTGTACATGTCTGGACCTTCTCTGTTACGTCGTTAACCTATGTCCCATTATCAATTACAATATAACCTGCTGCAAATATCTAACCCATTGGTGTCCTTGACCGTCGGTTGTTGATCGTAATTCATCACCAAATCGTCATCTAATCATGTAATTAAGATATGCACCATGCTTGTATATAATCACTGATCATTAACCCTAACATTATTTGAACAAACAAACAACGGATTGATTGTGTTTTTTCTAGGGTTTATAGTTCAATTTGGGATATATCTATATCTGTTTATAAATGTTTGTGTTTGTATGTTTACCAATTGACACCCTAGCTCAGTTGGCTAGGGTGTGTGTGTTAATCCTTGAGCCGCTGGTCTACCCGAGTTTGAGTTCCAGCAACCCCACTTCTATGTTATTTAAATTATTTTATAAATATTATAATTAATATCTAATTTAATATAAATATTTTGTATTAACCGAGACTTGTTAATTCACGTTTCTAGTCACTTAGTTACGTCTCTTGTCAAAATCTCGTTATAAGATTTCGTTTATGTATGTGTGTATATAATAGATATTAAAGGGAGAACATAGAATGTTGAAAATTTAAGAGTTTTACAACTCGTACAACATATATTACTACTTTCATGAGCATAAAATCAATCCTAACCCTACATCCTATCCATCGCCCGGTTTTAGTTTTTACATTATGCCAGATTCAAATTTCACTCTCTCAACACAATTAGGGTTCAGCACCCAAAACCATTTACGTACGACGAGCTGTGTACGTGGATCCTATTTCGTTCGAGTTTTTGGTTGTTCAGTGCATCCGGCGAAGTGTGAAACCACACAACGATGGTTGTGGGATTTTTGAAGATCAACGGAGACGACGGCGGTTAGGGTTCTGGGCGTTAGATCGACTTTCAGGCAAAAAGGATTTGACGAAGTGCTTCTGGTTCAATGAATTAGGTAAGACCTATACTTACATTCTATTTTCTCAGTAAACTAATGCCTATTAAGGCCTTATTCATAACTTCGTGTTATTTTTTCGGCAAGCTACAATTTAGGATTAGGCCACACTATGGCAAGATAGGGACTGTGACGGCGTTGATAGTGCATCGATTTCTTGAGGTAATAGGTTTTTGGATGTTTCGATTTTGTCCGATTCTAGGGTCTTCGCACGCTTTTGATTCAAATCTTTTGTTTTCATTTGTAATTTGATGGTATACTTATTGTATCCTCTACAACTTTTGAGTTCCGGTCAGTTTTTAGATCAAATGATTATATAATCTATTGACTTGTTTTGGATACAAGGTTTTCCTCAAGTGTTGGGAAGTGACTTTTTACCAAAAACTGATTATGAAATGTTGATTAAAGTTCTTTTTTTTTTTAACAGTGATGAATGAAGTTCATAATTGGGAGATTCATTATGTCAAATACATTTTATAAATAAACAAAGAAGTCTACACATTTTTTTTTCCAGATTCTACATAATTTTTTGTGGTTGAACTTTGCACTTCTGATAGACAAAATTCAGCACAACAGATGGTTTAAAATTCTGCACTATACGAATCAGAAATCCTGCACCGTTATAGATAACTCTTTACCGTTTCCCTTCCAAACTCTAGAAAATATGGATTTAATATGCACCTTTTGCTGCTTAAATACTACGGGCTTTAGGCAAAGGCTAAAGGCTTAAATATTTAGCATCTTTCTTTTTTTTAAACTATATACTTTTTGACAACATGTATTGCATAAAGATGGTAATCAGTGATGAAACCTCAACTACTGGGATTAACCGGCACAAGCTGGTCATATTTTTAACATGGATGGTGCTGGCTTGGGTGGATCAACTACATATTGTACTTTCACATCTGTGTAAGTATTTATCATGTGACGGGCCAAGTTTATATCTGATGGCAATTGTTGTTTTTTTATTAGTACCTTGTATATTATAGGTACGGGTCTTCAAAATGTGGTCTTTTGACAACTTTAGTCTTTATTATTAAAAGATCACAGTTTCTCTAGAACTTCTTAAAGACATGAACTTTAGGTAAAAAGAAAGAATGATTTTTATATAAAATAGCCTTTATGAACAAATTTAGACCATAATTAGCTTAATAAAAAAGGAGCGTATAATTCATTTGAGATTAATTTGGCTCATATAAATTTTTGAGTAAGAATGTAGGCCGTATATATTTTGATTGTTATTTCCGGTAACTTGTTAGCTTGTTAATTTGATTTTATTGCTAAATGCTATCATTAGGGTTTTAATTATTTATATTTTTAGTATAATAGTTTCTCTTTTTTGTTTTTAGTTAGTTATTTCTAAATTGAAATTTGTGTTTTTATGTGGTTGTATGTATGTGCAGTCATATTAAGATGGATTGTTGTTTCAGGTGAACTTAGGTAACCAACCAATATTATGTGTTCGGGATGTCTTTAGTTACGACATTGAACCTTTCACAGTTTGAAATTGATTAATGTTCTTCTATATTTCATGAGAAAACTTATTTTTGATTATATTATTATGTTCTTTTGCAAATGTTAATTTGTGTTCGTGGAAAATGCAGCATACATGCAGAAATTCACATATCTCATTATGGATATGAATATATAATGAAAAGGGATTATCTTTTGCATCACAGGGAGGTCCTATCATTTTAGCTAAAGTAATAACCAAACATTTTGAAGTTTCATCTTGGATCAGCTTCATTTCATAACTATTGGCTGTAAACAAGCCAAGCCAGCTCTTTTTATTTAACGAGCTGAAATGCGAGCTCGATCTCGGTTCGTCAAAAGCTCGAGCCTGCTCATGATTCGTTAAGTCAGCTCGGCTTGTTTATCTTAGCGAGCCGAAATGTTGAGCTTGAGCTTGGATTGTCAGAAGCTCAAGCTAATTCATGGCTCGTCGAGCCGAGCCGGCTGGTTTTATTTTTTATAAGTTACTTTTGTATTTTACTTTTAGACGACTCACTTTGACCTTTAAAGTCAATATATTCAATCTTTTGTTATTATGAAAGAGCTTTTTTTGTCTAGTGATCTCCACTTATTGTAGGTGGAAAACGAGCACGAATTCTATGAACATGCGTATGATGAAGGTGACAAATCATACACTCAATGGGTTGATGCAGCAACTTAAAGTGCAACATCTAATACGAGTTGATTTGCGAAATCCTGATCTGTTTTTAGGAGCTCTTGTATTTTATAATAACTTCTCATATGTTTGGTGATCTTAGGTCTTTCATTTATTGTTTTGAGGAGTTGTTGGCTTTGAAGTCAATGATTTTATTAAACGAAGAGATTTTGTATTTTTTTATTTTGTAAAAGTATATTTTAACCTGTATTATTCTTATATCCAATTTGATAAAAAATGTTTATTCTAAAATGGTATTAACTTTCAAGAACTCAATATTAAAACTTGGTGGTATATTATGTATTATTCTTAGGGTTTAAAACTTTAAAAAATTGAAACGGAGTCAAACAAGAACTTGAAAGTAAATGTGTTGTTTCTACAAAAGGAAACTTGTGATATATTCTTATTTGTTGGTCATTAATTTCTTGCAATAGAGCTTATGTATATAATCTCTAAATCTTGAGATGATTGACTCTCTGTATAAAATGGTTTTTACCTCTTAGGATGAACCTATAATGAAGTGGGTCGTATTTTTTTTTATCTAAATAACATGACCTATTGATTTCTTAAATGATCTTTTCCATACACTTTTATATATTTTATAGCGAATTTTTTTCGTATCCCGTCGCATCGCGCGGGTTTTTGACTAGTACACACACATCTGTATTGTAAGTATACATTAATAATAAACTAACATTATTTTATTAAAACCTGAACATCATCATTGACGTTGCTCGTCGTTGAACGTTTTTACAAATTTTATATATATATATATATATATATATATATATATTACTTTTTTTAAACAAAAATATAATAAATGTGTTAAACGCATTATCTATGTTTATATCGTTAGATCTTCATTAAAAAGTTTCAAAATATATTTTTATTATACATTTAAACATTTGTAGTAAATTATTTTAATAAATTACAAGTTATGTTTTACGTACACATTTATAATTGCATTATATTTATTTAGATATTATTTAAATAATTATAAAACTGTATTGTATTCAACTCATATTTATTTATTTAAACTAATAATAATGATTTCGCAATAACAATAACCGTAGAGATCAACCGTCCCATCACTAACATTCTAATCACAAAACATAACTCAAATCATCGAAACCTTAAATTCATTTTTTGTGTTATATCATTTACAAATAACACATATTTTTAATATATCATCTTTTGGTCTTTTGTTTATCCATTAAGGTGAGTAATCACTCCCCTCTTTTACTGTTTTGAATTGTTAAGGGGACTTATGCGTACCTTCTATCAAATTATATTTTCCGTTACACTATCAAATGCAAACTGTTAATATTTGTGTTGTGTATTAACTGAATGACTACTTGCTACTTTTTATTTTCTTTTGTGTTTATTTATCTCATTCGAAGAGGTCCATCATATCAATCACATTATGTCGTAGTGCCCGACGTTCGATCGCGTGACAATGGTTCACTGGCACCTCAATTATGGTAACCAATGCCCAATTCGCATGGCAATTGTTTAGCCGACACAATATTATTTGTTTTCCATATTTATTTGCTATTATTTGATTATCTATACTCACTGATAACAGTTTTACGGTTTTCTTTAAATATATGTATATTGTATTTAAAACTAGTGATTTTCTCACTTAACCTCTTATTGACAAATATATATTTTGTACACATTTGTAGCTTATCAGGTTGGTTGTTTAGCAAGATGAAGATCACGTAGAGATGCCTTTTAGGATACAAACTTATATAATAATTAATTGATCATGTTGTAATCTCTTTATACTTGATGTACTTAACTATAAATTGTTTTATTTAAATAAATTAAATAGATATTGTCATTTATTAATTTGCATGATAGTACCTTGTGAGCTGTGAACAATCAGTTCACGCCCAGGCATTTCAACCTTAGGTTGGGGTGTGACAAAACTACATTTACATAAGGAGTCCTAGAATCAGTTTTCACTTTCTCAAAATGTAAGGCCCCGATCCCGGTGCCTCACTTTAACATTGGATTTACTAATAAACACAGTTCTAAATAACAGAGTTAACTAAAAACTTTCGCGGAAACGTTAACTTTAATCATTCGGTACAAAACACTAATATTTCCATTAAAAACCATAACATAAAACATTATATTTAAAACATCATTTCTTTCATCTTTAGATGCCAGCCGTTAAATCCATGCCACGTGCCATCCTCATGCTAACGTTTCAGCCTCATCATCTGCGTGCATACTAAAAGTCAGCTACGCTGAGTGAGTTCTAGTTAATCAAGCGACATACAACACATACGTACATCATACATACATACATATCCGAAGACGCATACCCTACTACAATCACTAACCTCAGTCTACCGAGAGCACGTTCATAGTACGCTGTCTATACCTGTACTCAAGGTCGTGAACACGTAAAAGGCCTGCAGTACTTACCTATGTTCACCAATTATGGTACGTGCAAGGTCCGCAGTCCTTCCCTATACCATCCTATATTAACAACACGTACAAGGTTCTCAGTCCTTCCCTATGTTGCATCCTAAACCATAGCCCGCACGAAGTCCGCAGTCCTCCCCTATGCTACCACAACACAAATACAGCATGTATAAGGTCCACGGTCCTTTCCTATTCTGCATCCTATCTACGATACGTATAAGGTCAATAGTCCTTATCTACGTCGACGTCTATTTTCTATAGTACATATAAGGCCCACCATCCTTATCTACGTTCACATCTATCATCAATATTCAGCATATGGCCCGCAGTCCTTCACTACATTCCCATCTAACATCTATAACACGTATAAGGCACGCAGTCCTTAACTACGCAACCACATGCCAAGTCTATGTCCAATGGATGTTAGAGGGATTTGCCTTCCCAACTTACTATGTTGGACGTAGGACTTACATACCATTCACGTGCCTGTATAGATGTATAATAAGTACACTGTAGCATAAGAACACGCTAGGCGTTCTTCACTTCCTTCGTTTAACATTCATACCCCTTGTCAGTACGTGCAATATCCGAAGATCGTTCACGCCCTGACATAATGTTTATACATCATCCATACATTACATATGACATTTATATCTTTATTTATAAACTGACAGTACGTGCAATATCCGAAGATCGTTCACGTACGACAATCAACCATTCATATATCATATACACACATCAATCATACCTTTAACTATAACTTGACGGTACATGCAATATCCGAAGATCGTTCATGCATCGTCAAACAATCATCATACATAAATCCTTCAAGGCATACACTTACCAATTAAGGTAAGTGTATTAAATATCACATCGAGTATGCACACAACCCTGAAAACATAACAAAGAAGTGGGGCTAGAAACTCACCTGAACTCGGTTACCTCTTCAATTAACGGTTATCCCCTTCTTGAGCTGTGCGCGACTAACTGTTTAATCATTACATATATCAAATACTGCTCTAGCCATTCTCATTGCTACTTAATTAGTTTTACGCGTCTAAGCCGGTTTTATTTCCTTGAATCATTACCGGGTTAGTTAATCGTTTCTCGTTAATCCTTTGTAGGTATCTTTCATAAATTATCAGTGTCTAAGGGCTATTATGTAGTTATCTCCTTCTTTTCTAAGTCCAGGGACTGTTCTGTCATTCTGCCAAACTTCAAGTTCGTTATCCAGCCCTTAACGAATTGGACTATATAACGAACCAGTCCTCATAACAAAGTGGACCTTATAATGAACTGGCCATCATAACGAATTGGACCTCATTCGTATGGTTTGGTTAACGAATTGAACTTCATAGCGAACTGAACCCTTAAACGAACTGGACCCTTAACGAACTGAACCCATAACGAACTGAACCCTTAGCGAACTGGGGTTCATTTGTCAGTCCTCCCTTAACGAACTAGGCTTAGTTCGTCATTTATTCCCATAACGAATTGAGATTTGTTCGTTAAGTGTCTGTTAACGAATCAACTTAACGAATTTCCTTCAAGTTCGTTATCTCTGCTTAACGAAAGGTCATAGCGAATTACTTGCTAATTCGCTATGTCTTCGTTAACGAACTAAGGTTGGTTCGTCACATTCCCGCTAACGAACGAGGGTTAGGTTAGAACATTCCCTGACAAGGTACAAACCTCGTACCACGATTCTTCGGCGACGCCAATGCCGGAAAAATGGGATCGCGCCGGAAAAGCGAGATCTCGCTTATTTCACCACCGTTTTCACCGTTTCTCGTCCCGTTTGATCCAGATCTGAGCTAGGGTGACCCCTAAGCTCATCTTAGGTTCGGTTTATACCCGATTCCATCCGGATCTCATGACTTTAACGGTTTAACGGTGTCGGCTCATCGTTCCGTGACTAAATCTAACGCGTTTGAGTTGAAACAACATCATACTATCATTACCTCGGGTCGGAAACCGATTCTCCTTCTTCTTCTTCTTCTTCTTTTTTTCGGCTTAGAGAGAGAGTAGGATGAGAGAGAGCTAAGTGTGTGTTTTGGGTGGTGTATGGAATATGTGTAAATGAATGAGTTAGGCATAATGAACGTATTTATATGATGGGTCGTGGGCTTTAGCCCATGGTCTATCTTCCTTCCTTTCTAACCTAAGTCCATTACCCATATTACTTAACCCAACACAAGCCCGACTCACAATAACTCCCTATTTACTTATTAATTCTCCACCAACCCGAGAAAACTCTCTCACCAATAACAAATAACATAACTAATATTATTTTAGAAATTCGGGATATTGCAAGTCTGCCCCCCTTAAAGAGGCTTCGTCCCCGAAACCTAACTTATTCCTCGCAGAAGGAACACTTCTTATGTTTACACACTTTATTTAATCGCCTTCGTTTTCTGGGTTATCCTTCTTACTCCCGACTTGGAGTCATCGAGCGGTGATCATGTGTTGTAGCTATTAAGGTAGCTTGTCCATGAGGCCCTCGATGTATCAAGTCTCGGCTCCTCCTTCCAAGGAACCTTGTTTTATATAATAATGCTAACGCCTAAGATGACGCTCTAACACAACACAACCATTGATCATAACCAACATGCATTCAAGACAATTCATATCATAATCATTAAACACCAGTCTAAACTTTTAAATAAGTACACAAAAACATGCGTCAAGTCATTTATAAATGAAACATAAATTAAAACTTGATAAACTATTGCATAAGCAATTATTCCTTCGTCGAGTGCTCCTCCCTGCAGTTATCCTAAGTCCTTACCCCCTTCGCACCTCCCGCCTCTGATTCCTTGCAATCCCTAGCCATGTGGTCAGCTCTTCCGTATTTGAAGCACTTCGGACGATCAGGGCACTCTCGAGAGTAATGCCCACTCTTTTCACACCGATAGCACCTGTCTGTCCCAGTCTTGCATTCTCCCTGATGCATTTGGCCACACGTCTTACATGCATCCTTGTTTCCAACTTTAGGCTTCCTCTCATAAGTTGTTGTCACCATTTCACCAGACCGCTTGGCAGAGGTAGCCCATTTCTTCTCCTTCTTTTCCTCCACCACCACATCGTCCTCAGCCAGGTCAGCATAAACCACTTCTGCAAGCTCGACAACCGAGTCCAAAGTAGCAGGTTTATTTGCCTTGACTAACATGCGGACTTTTTGTGGTAATCCCCTCACATAACATTTGATTCTCTTAGCCTCAGTGTCAACCATATCAGGCACCAACCTAGACAGTCGGTTGAATTCAGTAGTATACTCGCGATGTGTCATCTTTCCCGCCTTAAGATTCAGAAACTTCATCTCGGTCCTCTCAACCTCGGCATCAGCACAAAACCTTTCCATCACTAACTCCTTCAGGTCATTCCAACTCAACGCCTTAATCTCTTCTCAAGTATTCCTTTGTTCCACAGTTTCCCACTAGTACATGGCCTCATCTTGAAATGACTGAGTGGCATAACCCACTGCTTGGTCGGGACGGCACTCGCTAATTCGGATAATCTTGTCCATTGTGGTTATCCATTGGAGAGTAGCGATTGCATCTCCCAAACCAGTCAGCTTTGGCGGGTCACATCCTTTGAAGGACTTGTAGTTACATCCACCTTGGCCTCTCTTTCCGTTATCAACTTTCATAGATCCAGCTTCACTCGAGTCACCCTTCTCTCCCTCACCATCTTTCTTACCATTCTCCCCTGATCTCTCAGCAGTTCTTTCATGGCTTCCAGCAGGACTTCTCAGGATTCCAATCCTTCATGGCAGTTGCCACGGCTTGGGCAATGGCAGCTTGAACAGCAGGGTCAAGTTGATGTCCTTCGTTGTTGTTCAGATTTCGCTCAGCAGCACTTTCTTCTCCCCTGGTGTTAGCAGCTGATTTAACAGAGGGTTCTCGGATCACCTGTGGCCTACCACGATGCCCCGTAAGCCATCCCGTTCCAGCAATCTCTCTTGCTCCAGCCATCGTATTCTAAAAGGGAAAACACAAGCGTCATCACTCAAGGAATTATTTAGCACATGATTCGTAAGGTAAGTAGTTAATGACGTTGATCAAGTGTAATTAACTAATTGCATTACTCCTCAGGTTATACATACTTCCCTTTATGATTTTACTTGTGCTAGATTCTACTTTTAAACAGTTAATCAATCAAACAATCAAGAAATCCTATCCCTAACCTGCATATATCCTCCCTTTAACAATTAAGCGAACATCTTTATACATTATTTAACATACTTTACCATTACTGAGCTTGCTTGAGTGACACATGGCTATCTTGAACTGGCATCTTCTTTATTTTCTTACTAAAATCCCATTCTATGTTCGAGTCTAAGCATGTAGGATGCTTAAATCTCTCGAACTTTGCTCTGATACCAACTTGTAAGGCCTTGATCCCGGTGCCTCACTTTAACGTTGGATTTACTCATAAACACAGTTTTAAATATCAGAGTTAATTAAAAACTTTCGCGGAAACGTTAACTTTAATCATTCGGTACAAAACACTAATCTTTCCATTAATAACCATAACATAAAACATTATATTTAAAACATCATTTCTTTAATATTTAGATGCCAGCCGTTCAATCCATGCCATGTGCCATCCTCACGCTAACTCTTCAGCCTGATCACCTGCGTGCATACTAAAAGTCAGCTACGCTGAGTGAGTTCTGATTAATCAGGCGAGACACAACACATACGTACATCATACATACATACAAATCAGAAGTTGCATACCCATACTTAATTAGTTACCCTATTGCCATACATATGTACATATCTACAATCACTAACCTCAGTCTACCAAGAGTACGTTCATAGTCCGCCTTCTAAACCTGTACTCAAGGTCGTGAACACGTATAAGGTCCGCAGTCCTTACCTATGTTCACCAATTATGGTGCGTGCAAGGTCTGCAGTCCTTCTCTATACCATCCTATGTTAACAACACGTACAAGGTCCTCAGTCCTTCCCTATGTTGCATCCTAAACCATAGCACGTACGAAGTCCGCAGTCCTCCCCTATGATACCACAACACAAATACAACACGTATAAGGTCCATAGTCCTTTCCTATGCTGCATCTTATCTACGATACGTATAAGGTCCACATTCCTTATCTACGTTGATGTCTATTATCTATAATACGTATAAGGCCCACCGTCCTTATCTATGTTCACATCTATCATCAATATCAAGTATAAGGCCCGCAGTCCTTAACTACGTTTCCATTTAACATCTATAACACGTATAAGGCCAACAGTCCTTAACTACGCCACCACATGCCAAGTATATGTCCAACGGATGTTAGAGGGATTTTCCGTCCCAACTTACTATGTCGAACGCAGGACTTACATACCATTTGGGTGCCTGTATAGATGTACAATAAGTACACTATAGCATAAGAACACACTAGGCGTTCTTCACATCCTTCATTTAACAGTCATACCCCTTGCGGTACCTGCAATATCCGAAGATCGTTCATGCCCCGACATGTGTTCATTTATAATGTGCATTCATCATTCATACATTACATATGACATTTATATCTTTATTTATAAATTGACAGTACGCGCAATATCCGAAGATCTTTCACGTACGACAATCAATCATTCATATATCATATATACACATCAATCATACCTTTAAATATCACTTGACAGCACATGCAATATCCGAAGATCGTTCATGCATCGTCAAACAATCATCATACATAATTCGTTCAAGGCATACACTTACCAATTAAGGTAAGTGTATTAACTATCACATCAAGTATGCACACAGCCCCGAAAACATAAAAAGGAAGTGGGGCTAGAAACTCACCTGAACTCGGTTACCTATTCCGTTAACGGTTATCCCAATCTTGAGCTGTGCGCGACTAACTGGTTAATTTAAACATTACATATATCAAATACTACTCTAGCCATTCTCATTGCTACTTAATTAGTCTTATGCGTCTAAGCCGGTTTTACTTCCTTGAATCATTACCGGGTTAGTTAATCGTTACTTGTTAATCCTTTATAGGTATCTTTCATTATTATCAAAGTCTAAGGGCTATTATGTAATTATCTCCTTCTTTTCTAAGTCCAGGGACTGTTCTGTCATTCTGCCAAACTTCTAGTCCGTTATCCAGCCCTTAATGAATTGGACAATATAACGAACCAGTCATCATAACAAAGTGGACCTTATAACGAACTGGTTATCATAATGAATTGGACCTCATTCGTGTGGTTTGGTTAACGAATTGAACTTCATAGCGAACTGAACCCTTAAGCGAACTGGACCCTTAACGAACTGAACCCGTAACGAACTGAGGTTCATTCGTCAGTCCTCCCTTAACAAACTGCTTAACTAACTGGGCTTAGTTCTTCATTTATTCCCTTAACGAATTAACATAACGAATTGAGATTAGTTTGTTAAGCGTCTGTTAACGAATCAACTTAACGAATTGCCTTCTAGTTCGTTATCTCTGCTTAACGAAAGGTCATAACGAATTACTTGCTAATTCGCTATGTCTTCGTTAACGAACTAAGGTCGGTTCGTCACATTCCCTCTAACGAACTAGGGCTAGGTCAGAACATTCCCTGACAAGGTCCAAACCTCGTACCACGATTCTCCGGTGCCGCCATTGCCGGAGTAACGAGATCTCGCCGGAAAAGCGAGATGTCGCTTATTCCACCACCATTTTCACCGTTTCTCTTCCCTTTTGATCCAGATCTGGGCTAGGGTGAACCCTAAGCTCATCTTAGGTTCGGTTTATACCCGATTCCATCAGGATCTCATGACTTTAATGGTTTAACGGTGTCGGCTCGTCGTTTCGTGACAAAATCTAACGGGTTTGAGTTCAAACAACATTATACTATCATTACCTCGGATCGGAAACCGATTCTCCTTCTTCTTCTTATTGGGTTCGGCTTAGAGAGAGAGAGAGTAGGATGAGAGAGAGCTAAGTGTGTGTTTTGGGTGGTGTATGGAATATGTGTAAATGAATGATTTAGGCCTAATGAAGGTATTCATATGATGGGTCATGGGTTTGAGCCCATGTTCTATCTTCCTTACTTTCTAACCCAAGTCCATTACCCATATTACTTAACCCAACACAAGATCGACTCACAGTAACTCCCTTTTTACTTATTAATTCTCCACCAACTCGAGTAAACTCTCTCACCAATAACAAATAACATAACTAATATTATTTTAGAAATTTCGGGATGTTACAAAAAATCACGTGGTCCACAAAGAATATGATTTACAAGAGGAGTATTCTTGTCTTTGTGAATCACGAATGGTTCAAACACATCTTCTACTATCATAACATTATCAATTTTAGAGAACCAAATTGCTATGAATATGAGATTTTCGAGTTGAAAATTTCTCAATTGTTTTTATTCGTTCCACTGGTTTAGACTTTTCCTCTTTGGTAACCTTACTCATAGTCATAGGAGGATCTGTAGTCAATGGACTATCATATCCACTTTTTTTGTAAATATTTTGTGTCAGGTAGTTTTGTATAATCATTATGAAAAGGAGGAAGGATATCAACAAACCCTAAACCAACTTTCCCACCTTTTTTTTAAGATTATTGTTAACTTAAATTATTTCATTTAACCAAAATAACTACTTTCTAAATTGTCCCAATTTGTTTTTCAACTCCATCACCTCATTTTCTAGTTCGGTGACTTTGGTTCTTAATCTCAAGATCTCTTGAAACTGATTTTCAATAATGCTTAGTGTAGTGGAATATTCAGCTTTCAAATCATGAATACCCTTGGACAATGCAGCAATCTTTTCTTTAGATTTTTGATCACTTTTTACCACCTGCCGATAGTTATCATGAATGATAGCCAAATCACATACTAATTGCTCATTTTGTTGACCTATCAATTCAAGCTTAGACTTGGATTAAACACAAAAAAAACACTCATTTTTTCTGGATAGATTGAGAAGAAACATGGTTAGAAGCGTTAAAACTAACCTCTTCAATTTGGCCATGCAAGCGAATGTTCCTTGTTGATCAATAACTGACATGTCTGAATTAGTTTCAGATTCTTCATTTTCTTCAAATAGATTCTCATCCTCAGCATCTACAAACTCTTCAACCTTAGTAATTACATGTAGATTAGCTGATGTACTTCAGTAGATGCATCACCTAATAATCTTCATGACAAATCAATCCCTTCTTGTGCTACCATTGCCTTTGAATCACTTGGCCTTGTAGAGACAACACTCTTTGGTTTTTCCTTGAGCTCATTGTTGTTATACTACCTATAGTTGGAGTTTTTATCTTGAGCCCTTTGACCAGGAGAATATTCTTTTCGTGGCTTATCACATTCATTTGCAAAATGTCCAATCTCTCGACAATTATAACACCAAACCTTCAGCATGTCAAATCTAATCCTTTTACTCATAGCTGGCAAATTTTTCCCTGTTCTTTCCATGAACTTCATGATTTTTCCGATTATCATATCCATATTCCACTTTAGATCCATTAATTCAAGATCATAAGCATGTATCTTATTGTAATCCTCATACGTCATATCAAAATTTTCAACTTGATTTGCTACCAATTGTTCACAGGAACTCATAAATTCTCCCATGAAGGAAAAATATTTTTCTGCTTCCGTCATGTTTACACTAGGTTGTGCTACATGAGAAAATGAACCAGTCCCAATACCATATGAACTTGAAAACACATAAGTTCATAAACAACTTCTTGAGGAATCTCTTGATTTTAATTTTGAATAAAAGGCAGTAGTTGGAACAGATACAATCTTATTCCCATGAAGTCTCCCACCATACAATGTTGGATCTTGATTGCCCTTAGAAGAACCTTGACACTTAACTTCAAACTCCCTTTCTTCCAACTTTTGCACCAAATCCATAGCAGTAAGCATTTCATTTTTGAAATACCCATTTTCTTTAAGAACCATCAGATACCTTGAATATGAATTTGGAAGAGCATTCTTCATATTATCAATCTTATCACTTTCATCCCGATTCATTTAAATCTGATTAATTCAGCTATTAAATCACAAAACCTTAGCAACAATTCTCTAACAGTTTCTCCTTGCATGAGATTGAAGTTTTTGTATTGAAACATCAACATTGACTTCTTACTCTTTTGTCTATTATCCATGCTTCTTACTTTTATTTGTTAATACAATGGAGTAACTAGTTTAATCTGATTGAATTGATGAAATATGTGCTCAGGTAAAGCCATTGTTAATGCAGAATAGGCCTTTGTCTCCACTTCATTTGCTTTCCTTTCCTCAACAGTCATTTGAGTAGATAACTTTTCCACCTGACCAGTATTAGGAGAATCAACATACAATAGTTCATAAGTACTCTTTAAACTTTGTGTGGCATTTGGGATGAATTGTTCCCAATGAGCTCTAAACCTTAAATCCCATTTTGGAAAATCAAAAAGAATATTAAGTTTTGGGCATTTGGTATGTGACCCAATCTCAGTGTCACTTGTTAACATATGTTGCATAAGTGCATTATGAGAAGCCAAT
>NW_027504599.1:0-16247 GCF_021521415.1 Bidens hawaiensis
GAGGGTAAGATGTAGACAGCCTTACCCCTACCCCATAGGAATAGAGAGGCTGCTTCCAGTGAGACCCTCGGCTCAATAGTGGTTTTGCATCAAGCCTTGGACGTAAGGCACATAACACTCAACCATCGACACCCAAGTCGATTGGTGCATGCAGCCTTGTCTTTCGGCTATCAACGCCACCACATGATGCTTGATTAACCTTCCGTCATTTTTAACGCAATAGTAATAATCTATGTAAATAAAAGCAAGGGCAATTTGCATTCACTTAATGATAAGATTTATAACACATGAAGCAAAATGGTTATTAAAGAGCATATATATTGTATATTTATTATCAGAAAGCAAACATAACTTTGTGTATGTACCACTTTGTATGCAGGTGGACATACTCTTGGTTTCTCCCATTGCTCATCATTCAAAAGCCGAATCCACAACTTCAACACAAAGACCGATGTTGACCCTTCACTCAACCCTTCATTTGCTGCAAGTTTAAAGAAAATTTGTCCGGTCATTAATGCAAAGAATGCAGGAGTGCCAATGGATCCTTCTTCCACAAGCTTTGATAATACATATTACAAACTTATTTTCCAACAAAAAGGTTTATTTTCTTCTGATAAAGCTTTGCTTGATTCGTCTAAAACTAAAAATCTAGCAGCAACGTTTGCGAGTTCAGAAAGCGCATTCAAAAATGCATTTATAAAGTCTATGATCAAGATGAGTAGCATTACAGGTGGTCAGGAGGTCAGGAAGAATTGCAGGGTGGTAAATTAGACTACCTGCAAGGGCATATTATGTAATTTCAAGTGGTGAGTGTTCTCTGTTTAATGGTGGGGATCTTGAGGTAGTTGTGTGCAAGTTTGTGAGAGATGAAAGGGAAGCCTTTGCAAGAATATGATATGGTCATATTGAATTTATTATAAATGTATTCATGTTTATGATAATGGAAGATATATTTTATAATATTTGAGCATGAGAAGAGAAGCAAGTACAATCAAAATCAAACAATATCTGGATTTAAAAGAATTTTAAAATATTAATTACAACCACTGTGAGGTAAGTTGTGACCAAAACATGGTCCAAACTGGTCATGTACACGGATTGACGAATTTAACCCAAAACTCGTGTCACACATGTATTCCTGAGCTGACACGAACACGACCCATTTAACCCGAAAATTAATATTTTCTTTTTATATATTAATACTTTAAATTTCTAGAATTACGTATTGCTTTTACTTCTTTTAAGCATTCATGTTTAAACTATGTCAGTGTATTTACAAACTTATAGAAACTAGTATGAAAAAATAACCAAATTGTCCAATTATTATATAAAACGCTTTTAAAATGAATAATAATAAATGGGTTAAACGGGTCAACTCACGAACCCATCAGGTTGACACGATCGTGACCCGTTTAGCTAACGGGTTTGACACTAATAGTGGCTTTAATAGTGATTTTTATAACACAAAAAAAGATCCTCTTTAGTCAAATTTGATCAAACATACAAACAAACGCCCATGTTCTTGGTTCGGCTATATAATCTAAATAAAACCTAACCAACACACTCTATTCATGATTAATTTCTGGATTTATGATATGCGTCCTGACTCTGCCACTGAAAGTGCAAATCAATTTCATGTAATGTAGAATATAAACACCATTTTCCATCATATTTTAATATTATGAAATTTAAGCATCAATCAAGAAACCGAAAACTAAAAAGTTCATGTTTACCTTAACATCTCTGGATCGACCTTTGCATAATAAAGCATCAACCGAGCCTTGAAAAAGCACGTTCAGTTCTCCTCAACGTCACATAAACCAATTTCCACCAATTGAATGTTACCACTTAAACCAGAAACCTTCCATGATGGCAAGAATGAAAATCCATCTAGAAGCTTCACACACTTTAATCCCCATTTCACCATTAAGAACTCAATAAGATGATGCCCACTGCAAAAAGATAATACGTGTAACTTACACTTCACAGAATGTTCAACTGATTATTATAAACAGTAAATCAGCAATTATTTAATTACCTTCTATTATGGTAGCTTGTGATAAAAACTGAATCAGGTGATCTCTCTAAAAGAAATTTCACAGTGGCGAGGAGATTATCGAAGGCTTTGCAATATTTGTAAAAAAGAAAAAGTTATCTTAATGTCAACTTCAAACATTTTCAGTAATTAAAAAGTTATATGTTTCTACCACTCGAGTCATATAACACATCAGCTCCAAGAATCACTTGTGGTTGTAAACTAAAGATAGATTCATCCCACACACCCCATGTAAGTCCCATTATCTGAAACACATAATAATAATACATCAAAACGGTTAATATGAAATTCATATAATCTACGCTATTCACAGTTTGTATCTATACAGATTATAAAGTAGCAGTGTTACACCTCGCACTTAATATTATTTAGTTCACACACTCTTCTCATGTTATCGAGAACCTGCAAATTGATCATTACAAGATCATAAGAAACAGCATACTTCACAAATAATCGCTATTGCAAAAACAGGTCTACGCGACCAAGTACTCAGTAGGGCACCGAGGTGAGTTTCTCCAACTCTGCCAATATTACTCGGAATCGGTCACACTCGGTCAAGTCAGAATTTCATTGTCACTGATTTTTCATTGTTTTTCACGTAGATACCATTGACTAAGAAAACTAAATGAAAACTGTCTATAATATTAAAGAATGAATGTTAATTGTTGAAATACTTTAGTATTTTTTAACATGTCTACTTCGATTTATATTGGTAGTCATGTATTTTGTTATAAATATTAGTAAACTTATGATATTTGGCATGCATATAATATCTAGAAAATTTAATTCTTTTATATACCATGTCCAAGTACTCACAACTTCCCTATCGACTGACCTAGCAATGCAACCACCACTGCTACAATGCAAGTAATAAGTGAAATTGACATCATTTATACCTCTAGTTTGTCGGAGTCATCAGTAAGAATGACATTTGCACCTATTTTTGCAGCAACTAAACCTGGTAATGATGTTCCTGCACCAAGCTGCAAATTAACATCATGCTAACTTTTAATAAATGATAATTAAGTAACTATAAACACAACACAATATATATATATATATACGTGTAGCTAGGGGTGTTCATGGTGCAGTTTTGGGCTAAAAACCAAAGTTTCGAATATTTTTTTAAGGGTGTTTTATATTTTTTAACTGAACAAAAGAATCTAATTACAATAGAAAGGTGGGTAAGCGGGCAACAAGCTGCGCCGCCACCCCCTTTTAAATGGCAAAACTGATCCTACTGAAAACAAAGCATGTTGGTTTTTTTTATTTTTTTTTATTTATTTTTTTTTTTGGGGGGGGTGTCCTTTTTAGCGAAGCCGCCAAGATCAAGATCGGTTTTTTGTTTTTTCAAAACCGTTCGGTTTCGGTTTTTTTGGTTTTGGGCTTTCGGTTGTCGAGTTCAATTCGATTCGGCAAATTGGTTTGGTTGGGTTCTTCACAAAGCCCATTTGATTTTTGGGGTTAGGTGGACAGGGCAAAATGAAAAAGAAAAAAAATGTAGAGATTTTGGAAATGACCTCAAGGAGGGTAAGTCCGGCGAAGCGTGAACGTTGTTGCCAGACATACTCCGCCAGGATAACCCTAGACGGCCACACGAACAAGCCGTAATCTTCTTTCATGCTCTGATATTGATATTGATATTAATTATTATGTGGGTAGGTTATTTGGAGGGAAATTGATGAGAATAAAAACCTCGATGACGGTGATGGAGATGGAGATGTCATCATTTGAATCTCCGAAGTAGTGGTGAGATAAGGTCCTCATGTTTCCCGTTGCCGGAGTTTCGCCGTTGGTAACACCTTCCATGAAGCTGCTGAGAATGGGCCGCCGGCAAGCATCACTTCCACCACTCTATAGTTTTTTGTTTTTAATATTTATATATTTTATTAATTTTAATTTTATTTATCGCAAGAAAACTAATAATATATTTAGCTTTTGATAACGAAAGGGTTTCACAAATAAATAAGATGTATAACCCGTTTAAAAGTTATCCGGGTTTGATGAGACCTATGAACCGTTTATTTTTTTTACTATAAATTGTTTCTTAATTATAAAAAAATAATATCTTTTTTTTAATCGGATATTAATTTTTAGTATATCCTTATTTTATAGGATTTTCATATAAAATATTTGGTAAGATTAATTTTTAATTTATGAGATGTTATAACCCGTTTAAGGGTTATTTGGGTTTGGTGAGATCCAAACTTGTGAATTCGGGTCAAATGCATGAGAAACCTTCATTTACAAATAAAACAATCTGATAGTTTGAGAGAATGTAGGGAGTAACCAGAGAACTTTTAAAAGTTTCGTTTATATATATTTAAGATTATTAGCTTTTTCTTTTTTCTTTTCTTTTTATTGTTTTTAATGGCAACAGCCAAATGCTAAAAGGCCATAGTCAGTCTTCATTAAGTCACTCGTGCATCCCAAAACAGCGTTGTCACAGGGATTAAACCTCAGGCTTCCTACCTTACACAATTTTAACCTTTACAAGAAGTTAAAGGCCTGAAATCATTTATTACTGGTATTATTTATCTTATTAGTTTATTTATATTTAAAGTAAGATGTAAAGTACGATTTTTCGTTCATGTGGTTGATTAAAATTGTTATTTCAGTCAGTGGCGGATCCAGAATTTTTTTCCAGTGGGTTCACTACGTTTAGATGCTCCAATTTCACATGGACGGATATAAAAATTTTCGGGTTGATTTGACGGTTTCGGTCGAATAAGTTCATCACATAAAAAAATGTGATACAATAATTAAAAAAAAAAGAACCACTTCGTCAGAAATTAAAACAATTAGAAATAATTGTCAACAAAGTATGTATTAAAGATCCTAAAATCATCAAGGATTGCACAATCCTTCACTCTTTGACAACATTGGATTGCATACGTTAGCAATGATCACTAATGCGAAGTCCCTTACTTTCTTCGATGAACTCAAGACCTATTAGCTGCCTAAGACGGTTAATAAAAGTTTTAAACTTGAATGGAACTATAATACAAATCAAATTTGAGTGTCAACAAATAAACATTTAATTCAAATTAACTTTTAATTCAAGTTTCAACAATTTAACATCATTAATTGTCTAATTCACTTTCAACAAATTTTAGCACAATCAATTAACCATTCTAATTTCAACAAATTAACAGACATATTTGATCATGAAATATTGTTCTTATGCATTTTCATACAAGTAAATTAATTCAGTTTGTTCCCTTTTTTCTTAATCAAGATGATATGTTGATTGAAGTTTTACTTTATAAATCCATCATGGATAAAAGAACAAAGAATAAAAACAAAAGAAGGGGGGAGGCTCTGAAGTTAGGAGGACAGGGCAATGGATTGTGTGATATAAAAGTGAAACCGGTTTAAAAAGTTTATACCATGCAAGGAACCAGTATCAAACCCGCACACCTTTTGTTACAAAATGAGGAATTAACCATTAGAGCCATTGTTCGTGGGTTTTCTCGAAAATTATTTATGGGTTCACTCCTATTTTTTATACAGGAGTTCTACTAAAATTTCGAAACTCAACGGGTTTCCGTGAACCCGAAACCTACTATGTAGGTCCGCCCCTGATTTCAGTATAAAAGAATAAAATTTGTGTTTTTAAGGATCAGTTTTATTTTAGGTTGCAATCAAATCCACCGCATTAGTTTTGTTAAGTGAATGGTCATTTTATGTAGTACAACTAAAAATCTAAAACAGTATATAGAGGCCACTGGTTAAATAATGGGGGGGGGGGGCGTATAGTAATTATCTATCCTACTATATTTGTTTTATTCCTTTTAATAGCAATACAACGCCCGCTGTCACACCTTAAAATTGTTAACTTAGCAGCGGGAGACTTAGTTATGCTAATTTGGACGGTGATAAACGTTGTTTAGCCAATAACATTTAAACACAAACATTTATCCACATTGAACATTTATTTATAATATAAAATCTTCGTACATAAGTTTAAAAGTACATATTTGTTAAAATAACATGTTTGCCTGGCTTTTTTGGGTTCAAACACGACACCCATTTTTTCCACATTCCTTCACGAAGTTTCTATCTCATTATCCTGAAAAACACGTTTAAAAATATGTCAAGACAAAGTGAGTTCTAAATTTGTAGACTAAATATTTTAAATCAAAGCATTTTCTTATAAATATTTACATAAATATTCCTTCGTCTTTCGTTACGAAGGTTGTCACACCCCTATCCAGGGCCTGGGTGCAACGTCCCGGTTTGGTATCTGGTTTTGTAAATATATCAGAGTAGCGGGTCCATTTTAGCGTAAGTCTTTAAATATATTAAAATATTAATTTACATTATCAAAATTACTCGGGAGTTAAACACCCGAGTTTCAGTTTTACAAAACAGTGATATTAATATTACAAGGATTTAATAATATTCAAAATCGAGCCATCTCAAGCGATCTTCTAATGACTCCAATCCTTGTATACCATCTATCGTCATCTAATTACCTGCATGGGTGGGAAAACACGTCAGCTATATGCTGGTGAAACGTTGACTCGATAAAACAGTTTATAACAGTTATTAAATACAAACATAGTTTTCGGTTTCACAAACTCAGCAGGAACGCCTGTCATTCCCGAGATTTGTACCACTGCCCTGCACACACAATTCAAAGGTTCCCTGAGCGCATTTAAACACGATTCAAAAGATGAGCTGAAAATTGAAAAGTTGTCCATAAAAATTCGAGTGAATCCCTGACCATATCTGAAAAGATACTTATCATACACCTTTGAAAGGCGGCCCTGGCATTATAAAAACCGAAAGGCATTCGCCTAAATGCGAAGGTTCTGTATGGACATGTAAAAGTGGTCTTATGTTGGTTATCGGGGTGAATAGCAATTTGATTGTACCCTGAACAGCCATTTAGAAAATAATAAAACTTTTGACCTGATAATTCCTCGATGATTTGGTGACTGAACAGTAGAGGGAAATGGTCTTTGGACGTTGCCGCGTTCAACTTTCAATAATCAACACAAATTCGCTACCCGGTTACCGGTCGAGTGACAATTTCCTCACCTTTCTCATTATTGGTTATCTGGATACCCGCCTTCTTCAGAACTGTCTATGTCAGACTTACCCAAGTTTATCCGAGATCGGGAAATAATACCCGCATCCAACCATTTCAAACCTCTTTCTTCACAACTTTTCGCATATTCGGATTCAACCGTCTTTGTGCATCACGTGCAGGTTTTACCTCGGGATCTATGATGATCTTGTGCATGATGATGGATGGACTAATCCCTCTCAAATCTGATATCGTCCAACCAATGGCTGCCTTGTGCTCTTTCAAGACCTCCATCAACGCTTTTTCTTGATTTTCTTAGCGACGATGGCTGATAAAGCATCGCCACTCACAATATGGTTAGACGCGTTTGAAAACACATTAAGCTAGAGATTTTTATTACCAAATGCCATGTCAACTACCCCGTTTCTATAGTTTATTAAAGCGTTTATGGTGGCCAAGAAGGGCCGACCGAGAATCATGTTCGGTTGCCGTTTCTGGTCAACTGTAGCGTAATCTAGAACCATGAAGTTAACCGAGTGATAAATATCCTCAACCATCACAATCACATCAGTCACAATTCCCCTAGCAAGCTTGAGTGTCAAATCAGCCATCACCATAGTGGTGTCGGCTTTTCTAAGTGGAAAAGAATCATATTGGTCATATAAGCTTCCCGGGTGAATACTTACCCTGGCTCCAAGATCTAACAACGCCATTGTCATTTTAAAATCGCCCACTTGATTAGGTATTATTGGTGTTCCCGGATCTTGAAGCTTGGGTGGGAGGATTCCTTTCAAAACTGAACTCACGTTAGTCATATAAGCTTCCCGGGTGAATACTTACCCCGGCTCCAAGACCTAACAACGCCCTTGTCATTTTAAAATCGCCCACTTGAGTAGGTATTATTGGCGTTCCCGAATCTTGAAGCTTGGGTGGGAGGATTCCTTTCTAAACTGAACTCACGTTAGCAGTTAAGTCAACGTGTTTAGGCAATTTGTGAGTTGTTTTTGAGTGCACAAGTCCTTCAAATATTTAACATACGCGGGGACTTGTTTAATAGCATCTATGAGGGGTAAATTGATTTTTACTTGTTTGAATATTTCCCACACTTCCTCCTGTTGTGGGCCCCTCTTTTTAGGAGACGATGAGGTTTCGGGATTCACCAATGCTCGAGGAAATAGAACGGATTTACTCGTTGCACATGTCTCCTTGGCGGTTGGTGTTCCTGTTTAATTATGGTTCATTTAAGTTTCTTTTAGTTACTTTTTCTGTTTGTTAAGTTGTTCAATTTCGACCCCATTCTCACTTTTCCCATATTTCCCCAAGTCCTCCACCACACACTCAACGAAAGGTGGTGGAATTATCCCATTATCGTAAACCTTACCGCTCCTAAGGTACTTACCTGGTTGATGTGGGTACTCTTTCCATTTGCTGAACTACTACTCTGCTGATTTGGATTCTTTAATGTGTCACTAGGTAGCTTCTTAGGATCTTTGTTCAAAGTCGCCAACTCTTCAGCCAATTAGCTCATCTGCTTGTCTCTTGCAGTGTTTGCTTTCTCTTGAATCTCCATTCTCCAACTCGGGTCTTTTAATAGTGTCAATACTTCAGAATCTTGCGATGAATCTTGGCCTTGAGTCATTCCCTGACCTTGCTGATAATTCTTCTTATAACCCTTATTATACCCACCAAACTCTCGCTGATTGTACCCGTTCTGATCATTACCCGCACCGTTCCCATACTTCCTCTGATTCGATTAATATCCTGTTTTCTGAGAACTTCCTTGAAAATTCGGGTTTTGCTGAGTGTTTGGGTTTCCTTAGCAAACATTTGGGTGGTTTCTGAGGCTTCGGGTGGTAGGTATTTGAGTTCATGTTGTTATTGTACCTCCTTTCTCCTTGCACAAAATGGACCTCTTCTTCTTCTTCCACAACCCCACAACTCGCCAAATCATGCCCTAATTCGCCGCACCCTTCACAAACCGGGTATGCTTTTCCCGACTTCCCTTTCTTTCTTGTATCCGCAACCATAAACTGATCCAACTTCTTCTCTAACAGTGCCATTCGATCATCTGAACCCCCACTGTCCACCACTTTTACAACCGCCCTTTTTACCATTCGGTTTGACAGTGACCGTCTCTTAGAATTAATGGCATGTTGTTCCAAGTGTTTCCAATCCTCATTCTCATTATTTATATAAAACGACCCATTCGTGATCGACTAAAGATCAGGCACATCATCATTAGACAGGCCATCATGGAAAGCTTCAATTAACTCCCACAAAACTATTCCATCATGAGGGCAGGTTCGCAATAACAGCTTAAATCTTGTGAAGGCCTCGTGAAACGTTTCGCCCGTTCGTTGTTGATAGTTTCTAATGGTTGTTCGGGCCTCTAAAGTTCTTTGTGGTGTGTAATACTCGTCTAGAAACTGTTGAGCCAAGTCTTCCACATGTAAATGCTAGCTTAAGGCAATCATAAGAACCACAGTTTTGCTGAATCCTTCAAACTGAACTGGAACATAACCAACTTTACTTCATCTGCAGTAAACCCTTGACTTGAGATAGTGACACATATCGAATTGAACTCGCTCAAGTGAAGGTATGGCTCATTTGTATATTTCCCATAAAATGCATACATCCCAGTCAAACTGCTTTGCCTCACTAAAAAAGTTCTCCAATCTTTGACCGGAATAATAATGGGCAATGGGTTCCTGGCCTCTTGTGGAATGAAGTGGCTTTGAACCCCCCGAACTAGTGGTGGAACAAATGCTCTCAGGACCCCATCACTAAACTCGTACTCGGGAATCTGTGGCTCTTGAATAACCTGTCTTCTCTATGCTCTGCAGTTTCTCTGCTACTGAATCAACTCGGGTGTTCGGTTGCGTCGGGGCTGCTATTGTTAATTTCATCGATAATACCGTCCCCCATTAACATCCTCCAATTCTTCCTCATATTCGAATTCCTCAAAATACTCAAACAACCCTCTTTTATTGTTTACCCTCTCGAAATCAACACACCTTGAGGATTATGTGGTTCAGACCTGATTGATCGGTCATCTTATTCTGGTCACCACCTCTACAGTTTCTATTGTGGTTAGCGTATTGATTTCGATTAAGTGGTGGTATGTCATTCTGTGGAATGTGATTCTATGGAATTGGTTATTCTTGGTTTTGAGGTTGCCCTTGATTTTCTGGTTGGTACACATGTGGGTCTTGATCTGCTAGATTATTCATAATTTCTTCTTTTGGTTTTGTAGTTTCACCCTTTCTTTAAGCTACTCGGTTTCTTTTATTTTATTTTATTTTTTTTGCTTTTTCTATTTCTGGATCAAACTATATCGGATCTTTGTCTCGAGAATATCCTGTATGCATCAACCTGTAAGATCAACTGCACACACGAAAACACACAACCCCGCGTAAAATCAACGAAGAAAAATAAACAAAAACTAATAATTTAAACTAAACTAAGCTAAACTAAACTAGCACTTTGCGCGTTGACTCCCTAGCAACGGCGTCATTTTGATGGAGATGCCGCGCTCTAATAAAAAACAAGTATTGTAATTCACTTAAATACCTATAACTAGTACGGGTAAGTAAGGTCGTTTCCTAAAGGAATCAAAGGAAAGTGCAAGTAGTATTCACTATTTAAACTAGTTACTTAATTATTCTAAACGGACAGTCGATGCCAAGCAGATTAAGAGATGATTTCAGAAAACACGGCTGCTTTTGAAATTTGTAAACAATAATGAGAAGGTATTCAATCTAGGTTCAGGTAATGTGATATTGAACTAATCGCAGATTCAGCTGACTCGATTGCACAGTAATTACTAGGGTTATTAGTTTGATTGTTGTGACAAACGATACCCTAACCGAATTGTTGATACAATTGAACTTAGTCTACCTAATTACCAGTTTATGTTATGAAAACCAATTAGATTGCAATGACTAGTAATTTATTAGTTCAATGACATAAGAGCTTAACCCTAAACGTTGATGAACATAACCAAACAAGTGGCGCAAGATTCAATAATCAAGTACACAAACTGTTTAAACAATCAAAGCAATAATCGAATACGATCAAATCATAAAACCCAATGAATTTGGTCATAAGTCAAATTACACAAAACCCTAGCCTAGAATGAACACAAATGTTTAGTCGAGCATTGACATGATGATTAAATCGCTTATCTTTGAGAACATACGATGAATTGATGAACCGGAAGCCTCAGGATGATGGAAATTCATCTTAGAGTTCTTCAACAGCTCCTGGAACAAGGTGTATGACGAAAAGATGCTTAAAATCGTTTATATAATGATTAGGGTTAATTTTCTTCGTTTTAAGAAGGTTCGCGTCGCACGAACGGTAATAGGCATGTCCTTCACCTAGCATGAAGGACAAAATAGTCGGGCTTAGAATTGGGTTGGTTCATGTAGCGCGAACCAACATCTTCAACATTCCTTCGCGTCACGCGAAGGACAAAAGCAACAGCCAAAATTATTCTTTTTCTTTATTTTTGCATCGTGAAGCGTGCTATCCCAATCCCGCACTTCTAAGCCTTCATTCCAAGCTTGTAAATCAACCCATTAAGCATCCATAGCATCCAATTCCCTGAAACACATAAATACGCTTGAAGTACCAATGCTCATTCATTTATTTAACTAAATCTAACTAATTTAATATTATATTATACATAACATTTACCCAACCATCAACGGGTGGATCTAAATACTAGTCTGCTAGTAAAACTACTTCTATTTTATAGAATAACTCAACTGTATTACTTTAAATAAATATTAAAAATGATAAAATTAAACGATATAAATTGACTGTATATGAATTTTGGTTACTATAAGAAAATTCCTTTTTTCAGTTTCATTTAATTTTTTTATTGCGGTGAATTTCTTGTGTTTAGGTTATTGTACTCTTCAAATTTAGAGAGTTTCATTGCCTCACTTGGCAGTCGTGTGTCTGTGATAACAGCAAAACTCTCTGAATTAATCGACTTTTTAATCCAAGTCAAATTTTTAAAAAATAAATCACTAAAATTTAAAAAATAGTTTTTAATTTTAAAGTTAAGATCTTCATTTAATAAAAGTTGAAACACTCTGCTTGCGGAGCGCCCATATAATGTATATATGTGTGAACCCTCGGGTGGGCAAAAGTGAAATTGCACTAATTTTGACGTTATATTTACTAATCTCGTGAAAATAACGTTAAAAGTGGCGGAAGGTTAATCAAGCATCATGTGGTGACGCTGATAGCCGAAAGACAAGGGTACACGCACCAATCGGCCGATGTCCCGGTGGTTGAGTGTTATGTGCCGTATGTTCAAGGCTTGATGCAAAACTACTATCGAGCCGGGGGTCTCACCGGAAGCAGCCTCTCTATTCCTTCGGGTTAGAGGTAAGGCTGTCTACATTTTACCCTCCTCAGATCCTACCATAACTTTACTATCAGTGGGATTTACTGAGTACGATGATGATGAAGATGATTTAATAAAAGTTGAATCACTTTACATAATCATAAAACGTTAGATGACTTTAAAGACTTATGAAAACTTATTGAATTTAGTAAAATGTATATATGGAAAAACTTAAATTTGGAAAGTGATTGAATCTTTTAGAAATATTTTAAATTTCCAATCAAACTTTTTGTAATAATAAAAAATTATTTACTACATTTTCCCTTATGGTTTTGATAGATACAAATTCGAATATATTTCTCTACAATTTCAACTCATAATTTATCTTTTAGATACAAATGAATTTTATTTTAAAAGAAAAAAAATGAAAAGTTGTATTTATTCAAGTCTAAATATAGGTTGGCTTGGAATTATCAAAATTTATTAGTATTAGTATAAATGAAACATTTATAAACACCGAACAAAAAAAGTCTACAATTAAAATAAACAAAAATATATTTGTATCATTTGGCACCTAATACACTATATTTGTGCCACTTGGCTAGTTTTTTTTTTCAATCATTAAAACCTTTTTTCTATATAAATAAAAGGATAATCAAAATTGGTTAATTGTTTCGTAACTGACCCTTTCTTTAAATATTTCTCTCTTATTATGAATTAATTATTTAGTAATTAAAAATAATAACTAATAATAGTGGCATAACATTGTGAGGTAATATTACTGTAATTTTTGAGACCCCAAGAATGAAAGTATCTCCACCAGACATAAACATGATCAACATGTGTGCATATTATTCTTCCATGAATCATCATCATCATCATCGCTATTATTTAAAAAACAAAATTAAAAAGACTTAGCTTAAAGAATCAAATATTACTGTAATTTTTATAATTGATCATATTATATATACAAGTGTCCAGTTCAAAACTAACTTGAAGTAAAAAATTGTGAGAATCATATAAACACTTATACATTATGCGTTAAAAATATAATCACATGTAATGAAAGAGAGTATATACGTATATATTTGCGCCATTTTGCAAGTTTTTGTTTTTAATCATTAAAAGTCTTTTTCTTAAAAAAAGAATAATCAAAATTGATAAATGGGTATTCCGTAACCAACCCTTTGTTGTAAAAAAATTATATTAATTTTCATATATTTTATAACACACATGTTGACTTTTCATGCCTCCTTAAATCATATATGATGCAATTGACTTTCTCCCTAAATCATATCAGACACAGAAAATTACAGTTTAAAATCTTAAAAAGATCACATAATCTCAAGAGATTTCGTCTATGAAATCTCAGTTAAGTTGTGTCGATTTATCTATCTGTAAATACTTTCATGATTTCACCACAACTCAATAATAAACCTCTAAGGTTTACGATTTGTTTACATGTTTGATTTTGGTTGACTTTATGATAATCTAGGTTAACATGTTAAATTTTTTATAATACTATTGAATTTGTTAAATAGTAGTTTCTAATTTATATCATTATATATGTGCTTTTATTGATAATTATGTTAAATCTGCTCAAAGTTTGTTCCCATGGGGTTCCCATGTAATTTTCAAATTTGGGAAAAAGTTGATTAGACTTTACAAACTTAATAAAGTTGATGTAAATGCTATACTTATGACTAATTTTAAGAACTGATAATGATGCATTTGTAGAGCATGTCTACTTTGTTGATATAACTGATGAACTATGTACTAATAATTTGTCTTTTTATATTATAAATTAAACAGTGTTACAAATCTATATATTATTTCTTATTTGTGTAACTAGCTTATCTGCAAAGTTAGCGTACATTATTTCTTGTAAAGAGTATATAAGTAAAATAAATAGAGGTATCCATTTATGAATAAACATATGCATTTCATAGTTTAACGTGAAATACTTTTTTGTTAAGATTATATTGGTTTGCCCATTTATCATAATCAACTGATCATCTTTTTGGTAGTTTCTAATACTTTGTTTGTAAATCAAACATATATAATTTAATATTACTAGCATAAGCAGATACACCTCTATAAACTTTTTCAACAGGACTAGGTTTCTTTATGGTTGTGATGTATCCGAAAGACTTTATATGGAAAAATGTTAATACATATGTTTTTTATACTATATGAATCAAAATATTTGATTAAGGATATTCTTTTCTTATAAAATTCACGTGTTACCAGCTAGGCATGCACAATCATAAATAAACAATTTTTTTAGATTTATGATAACTTCATCATGATTCTTTTTTTCTTCTGTAATTTATAATTTATTCGACTTTATAAAATTTTATATTCATTTATTAAAATCAAAATATTATCTATTCAACCTGTATATCACGCGGGATACTAACCCTAGTTTAATTACATGTAAAAACTCAAAACTTTGTGAATATGAGCTAGAACAACTACTATCAAGTAGCATGGGCTTGAAAATTAACCGATCAATTATTTAGGGGGATTGTCCATTTAGTTTGTTTAACTTCAACGAAAAACGATTGAACACGAACAGATTTTTTGTCATGTTTGTTTGTTAAGAAAATGAATTATGAATGTCTTTACGTTCGATTATACCCAAAGCGAACGAACATAAATAACAAACGTAAATGAACATAGATGACTAAATTATAAGCCAACATAACGTATGTAAGTGAACGAAGAAAGTGAACACGTTTTTGTTTGTTCGTTCCATTGGTTAGTCGGTTACTTGACGCTTGGTTCTAAAATTTGACTTGGTGACGGTTGGATGCATAATAGGTAAATGACTAATGCTAATAACCTCAATTAAATATGTTAATGAACAAAATTACACAGACGTAAATCAACAAACATAAATAGACATAGCTAAATGAAAGTAAATGAACAGAAATAAACAAACGTTTGGTAGCATAAATGAATAAGCATGACATGTGGTCTTGTTCGTTTATTTAAATAAACAATTTTTTTTGTTTATGTTCATTCTTTTATTAAATAAACGAACTCCACGTGAAAACAATTCATTGAACTTTGGTTTTTTTACAACTCGATATCGGTTTGAGGAGGAGATGGAGGAGGCGAATACTTTGTTGAATTATGCAATGACTAATGCTTGATTCATTGCAAGTTGTATAAGATTTGTAATTTATAGTCTAGAGGAGATGGTTATTGGGTTATTGACTTGGAGAGATGATGGGTGTACACCTAAAAAGGTTCTCAAAGTTTTCAGTTTTCAAATAGTTCTCACACGATTTCAATCCACAATATATATAAGATATAATACAATAATCTCTTGAGCGTTTCTTGCATACATAATATACGTTAAGCAATTATTGTACATTAATCTCTCTCTCTCTATATATATATATAACGTCTGCATCGTTAGGTGTAGAAGAACACAATGATCTAGGTGGGGGGTTTGGGCATGGAATTTTGTTAGTTTTCTTTTTATACATGTTTATGTACGCCATTAGCTACTCCCGCCACTCCCATTTTTTAAGGTGATGAAGTGTTATTTAAGTGTTACCTGTTATGTGCATGTTTTTTAGTGTTGTTTTCATGTGTTTTCTTTACTTAATTTTTTGTTCTTTGTGTCCAGCTGGAGGTCTTGCTAGAAACAACCTCTCTAACCTAGGAGACAAGGGTAAGATCTGTCTCCATTTAAATCCTCCTCAGATTTAAGACTTGTATAAAAAAGTGATGCAGTTGTATCGTTCATGCCTTGACATAAGATGTTATCACATCGGTGCACTCAT
>NW_027504600.1:0-29501 GCF_021521415.1 Bidens hawaiensis
AATTTGACAATCCTTTTGTGTTTTTCTATGATTTTTCAAAAGCAGTACATATTTTTGTGTTTTTGTTGAGTTTGAGCAGAGAATCATATTGACCAAATGCCCTTCCATCATAGTTTTATATTTCAGCGATATTAAGACTGGCGTTAAGTCAGTCATTGATATTGTTGTCCACTTAAATCTTATAACAAACCTTCGAGCATTTTTGTGATATGATTTATAGTTCAATTTGCGCACAGAATATCAGAAACTATCAGCCTCTAATCTCGGTTCAAGCTTAATTTGATTTTTGCCAAATCACCCCAACTTGACTCAAACCATTATAATGTTGATCAAAAATTTTGATACCAATTGTGAAATTTTGAGCAATGCATCAAGTTTCCTTTACTATGAGTGAGTATGCACGAGTCCATCTGTCGGCTTACATACATTGTATCCCCTGGGGTCCGTTTCTTATTGGTATTGAGACGCACGGAAGGGAGGAACAATTGTATGACTAACAGCGGATTTTGATCTAGTCAGTAATTTAGATTGTACGGAGTACAGCAGTGATCAAGTTTAATGACTTTGGGTTTTCTCTAGAAAATGAGTTTAATATTCATGCTTATGAATACCCTGATGATTAAGCCGCATAAAGACTCACAGTATCCAGAATCCTAACGCTTGTTATTTGCTTTATTATTATTTTGGTTGATCAACAACTATAAGGCTTGAGTATGACCGGTTATTACATTTCTGCCATCTTCACCGAAACTTTTGCTAGAGACTAACACCTCTTTCAATTTGGCTTTTCTTTAATTTTATATCACTTACTTTACCCTAACAGCTTGTTTAAGACCTATCAATGCACCAAAGGTTAAGCACTCAGTCTTTTAAGCTTATTTCTTTCTGGATTTGGGGTCTCATAATCAATGTACTATCATTTTCTCTTTTTGCTTCAAAAACTCAAAATTTTGAGGAGCATAAAACAAAATGATTTTAATTTCCCCCAGTTAATTAAAGTTTATCAATTAATGGCTAACCTATTCATCTACAAGTAGAGAACAGGACCAAAACATGCAAGCACGCTTCACAAACTTAAATAACTGACTAAATTTTCAGCTAAAACTAAAGTAGAAAGCTTAACTAACGCCCCAAGTACTATCCATTTGTCAGGTAAATGGCTAACCCGAAGATTTACAAGAAATTATCAGGACCAAACATGTACAAGTATATGTCCTTCAAAATAAAAGCAAATTACATAATTTCAGCGAACATAAGCAAAAATCTTTGTGGGTTTTCTCTTTACAAACTAAAAATACAGTCATTTTGTCTTTTTCGGATTTTTCTTTACAAAACAAGAAAATTCACATTCTTTTTGACTTTTTCAGAATTTTTCTGTACAAACAGAAATCACAATCTTTTTGGAATTTTCTAATTTTAAAATGTTTTTGGGTTTTAAATATTAGAATAAAACAAGAAAGAAAAACAAGAAAGAACAAAATATTTTTGAATTTTAAAGTTTTCTAATGTTTTTGGGTTTTATCTATACAAACAAAAAGCACAATATTTTTGTATTTTTTAGAATTCACCCCCTAAAACCTAAAAACAACAAATTTTAAACTAGAACAAAAACTAAAATAAGATAATCATCCTAACTTTAGGATTTCAGCAAGGGTCTTCAATCCATTTAAACCAAGCAAAAAATTAAAACTTGTTTTATCAAACGCTTTGGTAAATTGATCGGCTTTTGAAAATCAGTGTGCACTTTCTCAAGATCAATTAATTTCTTTTCATAACAATCCCGTATACAATGATATCGAATTTCGAAATGTTTCGTTTTAGAATGTTGTACGGGATTCTTGGTGATACTAATAGCAGCAGAATTATCAATTAAAATGGGAGTAGTAAGAAACTTCAAACCGTAATCGCGAAGATGTTGTTGTATCCACAAAACCTTGGAACAGCAACTCGAGGCTGCAACATACTCAGATTCGGCGGTTGAAGTGGAGACCATTGTCTGCTTCTTACACTGCCAGGAAACAAGCCGGCTTCCTAAGAATTGACAACCCGTTGTAGTAGACTTGAAATTGATCTTACATCCTCCATAATCTGAGTCTGAGTAGGCGGTAAGATCGAACGTATCATCATTGGGGTACCATAACCCGATGTTAGGATTTCCCCTTAGATATTGCAGAATACTCTTGACCACTGCCAGGTGAGTCACTCGGGGACTAGCTTGATACCTAGCACATAAACAAACAGCAAACATTATGTCGGGTCGAGAAGCAGTTAAATACATTAAAGAACCAATCATAGAACGATAGAGGTTCGGATCAACGGTATCCTCCAATTCATCCGGTGATAAATTGTGACCCACGGGAAGAGGAATAGAAAGGATTTTTCCGGCAGTAGTCTTGAATCGGCTCATGATGTCGTTCACATATTTTGTCTGATGAATAAAGATTCCCTTCGCAGACTGATGAACCTGCAACCCTAAAAAGAAATTCATCTCTCCCATCGAACTCATCTCGAACTTGGTTTGCAGCTTCTCGAACTCCTTACACAACGTGTCGTTTGTAGACCCAAAGATTATGTCATCTACATAAATCTGAACGAGGAGAAGATCATCACCAATATTATTATAAAACAAAGTGCAGTCAACAGTTCCACGTTTGAAACCGTTATCCATCAAATGGTCGGCGAGCGTGCCATATCAAGCTCTCGGGGCTTGATGTAGACCATATAATGCCTTGTTTAATCGGTAAACACGGTCAGGATAATCAGGATTTCCAAAACTTCGAGACTGTAAGACAAACACTTCCTCATGAAGTTCACCATTGAGAAAAGCACTCTTTACATCCATTTGATAAACTTTAATATTCTTGTAAGCAGCATATGCCAAAAAGATTCGAATCGACTCTAATCTTGCAACTGGAGCATATACTTCAGTGTAATCAATACCCTCTTGCTGATGAAAACCTTGCACCACTAAACGTGCCTTGTTTCTCACAATTACCCCACGATCGTCTTTCTTACACTTATATACCCACTTAGTCATAATTGCCTTCTTGACTCTAGCAGGTTTGTCAATAAGATCCCAAACACCTAAACGTGTAAATTGCTGTAATTCTTCTTGCATGGCTTCTACCCAAGAAGGATCTTGAAGTGCCACACGAGGAGTCGTTGGCTCAACTTGAGATAGAAAACAAGTGAATTTAGCAACAGTTGCAATTTCAGATGAGTGTAAGTCAGCATAAGTACATAAAGCATTATTTTCACTTGAGGAAGCAACTTGATGTCTTGTCTGAACCCCTACATCATGGTCTCCAATAATGTATTCTTGTGGATGGTAATTATGAATCCTGAGAGTAGGATTTTCAAAAACAGCAACATTTTCAAATAAATTAGTGTAATGTTCACCCAATTCAGGAGATGAAACATCACTGTCAAGTTCAATAACTTGATCCATAATTGCATTATCATCAGATGAAGTAGAAGCATTATCATAATGAACAGGAGACTCATTAAAAGGTTCTTCAATTTGAGCAGCAATTGGAGCTTCAACATCATTTGAACTTGCGAACCTTGGAATTTCCAAATGTTCTTCAAAATAAGCACGAACTAAATCTTCATCTGGATGATCGGTTGTTGGAGTAAATGAATTGAATAAGCCATCGTAGTCAAACATCCAGTCAGGACCTTTCCCTTGTGGAGGAGTAGTGTACTTTTGACAGTCTACATGGTATCATTCCTCAACACAGCCAGACGTGAAGTTAAACACTCTTTTCTTAGGTGACGCATACCCCAAGAAATAACCTTCAATGGCTTTTTCCTCAAACTTCCCCACATCCTTTTTCAACATAGTACAAGGACACCAAAATGGCTCCAAGTACTTTAAATTAGGTTTACGATTATTCAATAATCATAACTGGTCTTCTTGAGTCGTTTAACAGGTAGAACTCGATTGAGTGTATTACAGGCCATATTCACCGCCTCATTCCAAAACTGGACAAGAAGCTTTGAATCAGCAAACATTGTTCTAGCAGCTTCAATCAACGTTCTATTCTTTCTTTCAGCTACACCGTTCTATTGTGGTACATATGGAGCATTGTATTCTCGATGAATTCCATTTTGTACACAGAAGAAATCCAATACAGTATTTTTAAATTCAGTACCATTGTTACTTCGAATTCTCCTCACTTTCAGTTTGTAAAGTGATTCGATCTTAGTGATTAGATTTTGAACGAGACCCGGTGTTTGATCTTTTGAACTCATAAATAAAACCCATGAATATCGTGAATGATCATCTGTAATAACCAGGCAGTACCAGTCTCCAGAAATACTCGCACGATTCACTGGACCGAACAAATCCATATGAAGTCATTCAAGCGGAGTATCAATGGAATTTAATAACTTAGAGGGGTGTGATTTCTTCTTCTGTTTGCCTTTATTGCAAGCAACATAGTGATCGGATAACTTAAAATTCTTTAACGACACCCCCTCTACCAGATCGTTTGCATTAAATAATTCATCTTTCGAACATGTATGTGACCCATTCTTCGATGCCAAAGTACTGAGTCTTTCTCGGTTGCTTTCGAGACAAAACACTTTTCAATCGATGTTGATACTTTTGTATTCATATTCAAGACATAAATATCATTTGATCGAGGTGATCGCATGACAACCATGTCCTCGGGAATCACATAACCCGGTTTCAAAATCAGACATTCTTTATCCTTAAATACTGTCGTGTATTGCTTACCACAGATTTGCGACACACTCAATAAGTTATGATCCACTTTGTCACAATAATTAACCTTCTCAAAAGTAATCTTCCAATTTAACACATCACCTTCTTGTGTAATCATACCCTTAGAATTCCCATAAAACGCCACATAACCCCCTTGTATATTTCTCACATTTGTTAAGAGGTTGAGATTCCCAGTAATATGACGAGAACATCGACTATCCATGATCCAGTTTTCACCAGAAATGGTCTTGGATGTACCCTACACACAAAAAGAAAATGATTAGTTCAAGGCAGCCCAGGCCTCGGTCTTGGGCACCTTTTGGTTTCCTTGAGAAAAGTTAACTTTAGTTGCATTCAATTGTTGTTCAGCAACTTGAGAATAAGTTACAGGTTTCTTCGACTTTCCTTTTAGATACGCAGCTTGAACCACATTTGAATTAACATTTTTGCATAATGGTTCAATAGGAATAAACTTAGGTTTAACGAAACCATGAGTTTCATTCACATGAACAACTTTTCGAGGATGTACATTCGAAAACATAATATGAGTATCATCAGCATACAACACAGGTCGTTTTAGAATCTCCTTTACCAAAGGACGGTTTGGAGTGTCCTTGATAAAAGGATGAAGATTCTGATAGTTCTTCTAGCCAGAGTTTCTTACTACATGACCTTGTTGACCGCAAAGAAAACAACTTCGCATATCAATATGATGATGTTGAGAATTTGTTGGAACATGTGACACAGATGATGACTAATGACTCACATTTTTAGTCATGCTTTTAGCAAAATCATCAGATAATTCAGATTTCTTTTTCAAGTAAAAATCTAAATTAGAGCAGTTCGAAAAACTTTTCAACGAATCTGTTCCCGTTGACTTCACAAATTGAATCCTTTTAGATTCTTTTAATACTTGCTTTGTTTTAGTCAATGGATCAGATGGAGCTGAAGTTTTTGCATGAGCATATTGACGTTCAAGTTCACGAACCTTGGAGGTTTCATTGTGAAACACACTCTCAATTAGTTCAGGTTTAATGATACTTATTGGAATGTCTTTCTCATTGAAAATTGTGTCCATCCCTTTTAACTTAAACACAAGAGCAGATGATGGCTTAGATGCGTTAGGATTTATGAAATGCAATAAATCTTCATCAGAAATTTTGGGTTTTTCTGGTTTCTTAGCCTTCACTGGTTTAGCTTGAACATCTTGTTTCATCTTAGTTGTGTGCGAACCATACACAGCCTCCTCAAATTCATGAGGTTCACACAATATGTGATTAGAACTTGGAATGTTCATGTTCTTGTGTATAATTTCAGGTTCAAACACATCCTCAATGATAACTTTTTCCATATTTTCAACAAAAACTTTGTTGCTTTGAAAATGAGGTTTTTGAGAAACAGATTGGGTTTTAACAGTTTCAGACTTACTAGATTTAGATTTTTCTGAAAACACAGGCTCTTTAAGAATAACATCTTCTTCAGTTGGAGCGAAAGGATTAATTTTATAATCATTGTGAAATGGTGGTGGAATTTCAACAAAACCTATACCTTTCATTGAATCCTTTTGTTTTCCAGAAACTTCAATAATTTCATTCAACAGAAAAGAGGAATTTCGAAATATACCCAATTTGTTCTTTAACTCAAGAACCACATTCTCAAGCTCGGTTATCTTTGAACGATGTTTCAAAATTTCTTGAAACTTTTGGTCATTAATTGTCATTTTCACAGATAACTCAGCTTTGAGATCATGATTACTTGTCGAAAATGCTTCAATCTTTTCACGAGATCTCATTTGAGATTAGAGAGATTGTCGATAATTATCCTTTAGAGAAGCAATTTCTCTTACTAAATTGTCATTGTGATTCTTTAAAGATTCTAACTTAGGTTTGTTAGATTCACAATCAGCACAATTTACTTTAACAGATGAGGTAGCAGAAATAGAATGACTAACCTCATTTATCTTAGCCATGCATGCAAAGACTGTTTTAGGCTTGTCACATGAATCATCAGAATCCGATCCAGAGTCATTATCAGAAGACACCTCACTTCCATGGAAATCTTGAGTCAATCCGTACAAAGCCAAATTTGCTTGATTATCGTTGCACAGTAATCATTGTGACCAATCATCTCCATTAGCTAACATTGCTTGTGACCCGGAACTTGTTGGTTTCTTCTCAGCATCATTACCTCGTGGTGTTGAAGAATTTGAACTTTGACCACGAGGACCATTATACTCCTTTTTCGGTTTGTCACATTCTTTTGCAAATTGACTGAGTTCTTGACAATTATAACATTTCATCTTCAACTTATCAAATCCCAACTTTTTGTTTAGAGCGGGAAGATCTTTTCCAGTTCTTTGCATGAATCTTTTCACCTTTCGAACAATCATTGCCATGTTCTATTTTAAATCCATGATTTCTAAGTCATCTGGATCAATCTGATCATAGTCTTCATCAGTCATATCACTAAGGGCAATTTTACTACTCACCAGATTTTCATAAGACGTCATGAAAGCTGATAAGAAAGCAAAATTTTGTTCAGCTTCTTTCATGTTGACATTCGGAGGTGATGAGTATTGATTTGTTGAAGACGAACTTCCTGAACCAGCAGAAACATTTGGTGATCCAGAGTTACCAGCCGTATAAATACATGCTCTAGGATCACTATAGATTGTTGTTTCACTCTCTTTTGCGTTCTGTGTAAGAAAAGCAGTGATTGGTGAAATTGTTGAACTTAAAGGCATGCTACCACCATAGAAAGCAGGATCTTGACTTTCCTTTGATGATTTTTGACACTTGAGATCATACTCATGAGCTTCAATCTTTTGTAAGAACTCACTTGCAGTCAAGTCTTCATTGAAATAACTGTTTTCTTTTAATACCATTAGAAAAGTAGAGTACGAACTTTGTAATGCACTCTTAATAGTATCAATCTTGTCAATATCATAAATTTCCATCTTCATTTTATCCATTTCTCTGCAATCAAGTGATTGAATCTTGTAGTCATCTCTTAAACCGTTTCACCTTTTAGTAAGTTAAAGTTTCTGAATTGAAACTTAAGCATCACATTTTTGCTTTCAACCGTATTACCCATACTTCTCATTCGGATATGTTGAAACAAAGAAGCACATATCTTATTACTACCCACTTGGTGGAATATATTTTCAGGTAAAGCCAAAGTTAGAGTAGAATATGCTTTTGTCTCTATCTCTAGAGCCTTTTTCTCTTCTTGTGAGTATTGAGATATAGCTTTAGGTCTGAATCCGATAGTCTCATCTCCAATCATAGGAACAGTATAAAATTCATCTAAACAATATGAGCAATCAGGATGAACTAATCCTAGATGAGCACGAAACCGAGGTTCCTATTTGGCAAAGTCACTGAATTTCATCAATCTTGGACATTTCGAATGTGAACCTATCTCGGTATCAAGTTGCAACATTTGTTGCATCAGCATGTTTTGAGACGCTAATGCATACATACCGGCCATTTTTGACAAGTTTCCAAAATTTTAGGGTGTAACGAATCAATCAGAGAATACGATTAACGAATGAGAATTGTAACGAACTATAAACAGTTGTAGCGAACTGTGAACAGTAGAATAACGAATCAAATCTTAACGAAGCTAAGATTTATAGACAATGAATCACAATTGAGTTTAACGAATCAATCTAACGAATCAGAAAGTCAAACTAACGAATTGATTAACGAATTAGATAGCGAATTGATAAGAGAAACTTAACGAATTAAAAAGTGTTCAGTAGCGAACCACTAAGGAAAACTAAGCGAAATAGATAAAGAACCAGCTACAGTTGATTAGTGAATCAACTATAACGAATCAGGTTGTTACAACCGTTTGTAACAAACTCTGACACCTTATGCCACGTGGCAAAGGTTATTATAACACAAATCCCAAAGTGGACGCGTGGCACACGAATCAGTTAACCCAAATAACGAATTAGATAACACGAGTCCACTATTATAGCGAACTGGCTAGCGAATCACCTGAAATGAATAACGAATTGACGAACTTAATGAACGAATCAAAGTGAACAGGATAGCGAATCAACATAGCGAATCATGTTCATCTTTGAATCTTCATATCTTCAACAAGAATTTCCAGAAATCTGGAAATGATGAATACCAAACCCAGAAGCATAAAATTTGTCATACAATCTCAATTCTAAACCAAATCACACAAATAACCAACCAAAACACTCGTAGCGCGAATCCAATACACCAAGCCTCGTAACCGATTATCTCCGATAACTAGCTCAATTATCCCAAAACATTGACTTTGTTTCGGCCACCAATCAAATCAATACCAAAACAAACCAAAATCAATCAAAACCTCCATTCCACTTACAATACCTTACCCATTACTCATTTCAACTCAAATTCAATCCAAACCATCCATAATTCATTCAATTAACCTTTAAATTTGTCCAAATTCAACCAAAACAGAACACTATCGATATGTAAAACTAATTAACCAATCAATACTCTAAATCAACACCAAATCAAGCCTAATTGAGCCCCGAAAGCTCTGATACCACTTGTTGGATCCCGGGTGTATCAATCCAATAACAATAACAGATCTCAGATCTGTGAATAAACGATTAATACCTTAACTATAGATCTATCTCATATTTACGTTTGATTAAGTGTTATATATATGTTTATGTATTATCAGTATGTATGTATTAGTGATTGTATAATATTAGGATGAAGATCGGGAGAGGATTCGGACAGGGTTTTGTTAATTAACTCTCCAAAACTTCACATTAAATGTGAACAGTGTTCACTATATATAGAAGATAGGTCTGGTTCGCTAACATCCCCAAGCGAACCAGACGCTACTTCGTTACATACATTAATAAATAGAATAACTTAACGAATCACCCCCTGATTCGTTAACATCCCCTAATGAATCAGGAGTGACAAATAACCTAAGTCTTAGTTCGCTAAACATCCTTAGCGAACTAGACATTACATTAACGAACTAGATAATAAATTAATTGTTTATTACATTAAACATAAAACAAAAACGTTAATGATAATTACAAAGACTCAAGACGCAAAGCCATGCACTAAAAATAAAGTTTGTCTAACATGATTAACTTCTTTCAAGTCAACTTACATGCCCAATATAAAAAGTACACTAGCAAGTAAAGAGTATTTATCAACAATGCTAAACACCTACTAATAAATAGTTATTTAGGGATCAAGTAGGCTTGTAAAAGCCTCGAACTCAATATTTAGCTTCTTATAGTAACATATCATCATTATCATATCCAGTTTTACAATAAATCACAACATGGAATTAAAATTGTGCACTAATATTAAAGATGTCACGCATCTCAACACATTACCATGTGATTTTCAACCCTAGAAATCCTCAATTTCACCAATTAGGTTACTACGAATAAGAACCCTAACACATGCAAGCCTAACTTCTAATTCAACAATTATTCTTATCATGCTAAACATGTTTCCTTGCGAATTACTAATCATTAGCAACCCCGAACAACTCTTAAAATGGCACACCGCCATTCAATTTTTAAACATGGAGCCCTAACACATAGTTTCAACATCAAAATAAGGAAGATTACTTACCAATAATGCTAACAACTGAAGTTGGAAAACGAGACTACACCTAATATGCTGAAATCATAAACTAGATGAAGGATGTCGGTCTTCTCCCTCTCTGTTTTACAATACCATGGGTGTCGCCCCCTTCTTTTTACTAACATCGATCTTTTTTTTTCCTTTAATAAAATATCACAAAACCCCTCTTTTACGCATCTAGATTGTTGTAAGTCCAGTTCAATCCCTCTAGTTTTCAAAACTTATAAATGTTATAAACAAAACTTTTGTTATATATATATATATATATATATATATATATTCTTCTGAATATTTCAAAGAACTTGGGATGTTACACCACTAAAAATATATATTAAATTCTATGAAAATTGGAATGTCACACAAACTGAATTCCGTTCATGTATCTCTAATGTACAAAATGTGTTTTTGTATATGAAACACTTCGAAGACCGAGTATCAATCCCTAATACTTTTCCTAGAAACTTAAGTATAGGCATCAATATTATTAGTGACTGATAAACCAGTCCCAGATACTATGTATTCGAGACTGATATATTAGACATTAATAGTTTACTCTTTGATGGTCAGTTTTTTTGTAATGGAATTACGGTGTATTACAATAACACCAAAATGGTTAAACGTCATGTAAAGGTTAAAATAATAAGACGAAAGTTTCATATTAAGTTATGTTATAATAATACTTTAGCGAATAAGCGTCCTATAAAACATATGTTTTATGAGTACAATATCAAGTGTCCTATTATGGTGTATTATAATAACACCACAATGATTAAGCGTTCTATAAAGGTTAAAGTTATAAGACTCAAGTGTCAAGTGTCCTGTTAAGTTATGTTATAATAAAACTCTAGCGAATAAGCGTCCTATAAACCAGATGTTTTATGACTAAAATATCAAATGTCCTATTACGGTGTATTATAATAACACCACAATGATTATGCATCTTATAAAGGTTAAAGTTATATGACCATAGTGTAAAATGTCCTATTAAGTTATGTTCTTATATGACTTCAACTAAAAAGGGTCCTATAACACCAAACATTTATGACTTAACTACAAAGTGTCATATTAAGTTATGTTATAATAAGACCTCCAGAGATAAAGTGTCCTATTATATTACCACATAATGAGACATCAACAACTGCATGTCTTATATATTACATTATTAGGATTTACATTTTAAGTGTCTTATTGAGTTATATGATTATACGACCCCAAAGAATCATCCATCCTATTAAATAACCTTTTAGGACACCGGTTCTGTAGCTTATGTTGTAAAAGGACCCCAAATGTTCATTTGTCTTATTAAATAGATTTTAGAACCCTATTTTACAAGCGTCCCACACAAAAAGGTCCTAAAAAGACCTTTTTGTTGTAGTGAATGCTTCTGACCAAAAGCTAATTGGTAGTTTCAAATCAGCGAACATAGCCCTTGCTGTTTCAATCAAACTCCTATTCTTTCTTTCGGCAACTCCATTTTGTTATGGTGTATACGAAACACAGAATTCGTAAAAAATACCCCACTTATCACAGTATTGAAGCATTCGGTTGTTACTGAACTCGGTACCATTGTCACTTCTGATTCTTCAGATTGGCTGATTATTTAACATCTCAAGCTTTTTGAATAAAATCATTAAGTTGTCGAAGGTCTCATCTTTCGACTCAAGAAACATCACCTACGAGAAGCGTGAGTAATAAATTGTGACCATCAAATAGTAAAGTTCCTCGGTGACACTTTTAACATTCAAGGGACCAAATAAATCCATGTGTAACCTCTAGAAAGGTAAGCTGATTGAGTTCATTGACTTCGTCGGGTGTGACTTCTTCTTTTGTTTACCCTTCTAACAACCTAGACAATCAATCCTCAAATGAAAACCTTTGACGTTTATTCCATCAACGAGTTGGCTATGAAGCAGGTTGTTCATTTTACGAAAGCTGATGTGACCCATTCGACGATGCCATAACACCAATTCCTTCTCTAACGCCGTGGTGACAAAACATTGAACGGTACCCTTAGTTGTTGATGCCACACCCATATTAAGAACATAAAGATCATTCTCCCTTGATGCTTTCATTAATGCTCATTCATTAGGTATTTTGAATCATGGCTTCAAAATCACACAATCTTGACTAGTAAAGTGAGTAGAGAATCCTTTGTCACATATTTGAGAACTGCTAATCAAATTATTCTCCAGCTCCGTGATGTAATTCACATTCTCGAACATTACTTTCCCGTTTGATAAAGTACCCTCACCAACAATTTGTCCTCCTTGATTTCTTACAAACACCACATATCCTCCTCGAATGTATTTAACATGTTTTAGAATCAAATGAAGAGTTCATGTCATGTGTCGTGAGGCTCCACTATCCATTATCCAAAGCGAGTCATTGGATCTTGGAAGCCCCTACAAAGATAAGCAGTTAGTGAAACAAGGAAACCAAAGTCTTCTTGGTCTTGGGTTTTTCATTTTATCATTTAAAACTTCCACTAAGTCATCATAATCACAATCAGACAATGAATCATCAGATGAACATGAACTCGATGAAACATAATCAACAACTTGTTCAATAGTTGGTACCATAACTTCTTAAAAAATTGGATTAACAAGTTCATTAGAAGACCAAGTCACTTATTCATTCGGTGAGTTAACAATTTCCTCTTTCATTTTACCCTTAATCACCCAATTTTCCTAACGTTTTTTCTTATAAAACCCATTAATGACTTTCTTTGGTTCTATCGGCTCACCAATTTCAAAATTATCCTTAACCAATCTTTTCAAATTTTGTTTTGATGCAAATGTGGGTTTTTCAGATTTAAGACTCGCATGTGGTTTTTTGTTTAGCACAAACTTGTTATCTTGGGATCGAGAAAATCTTATTGGACATGAGTAGAACAAATGTCCTACCTTATTACAACAAAAGCGTTTTCTCTTGCCAACAAATTTTAACTGAAGAACCAAGATTCCCTTCCCGATATCTTTCAACTTTAAGTCTGCAAAACTCAACATTGGATTGTCTACTAAAGATGGCCTCTCTTTGTTCCTCAGAGGTCTCACATTTAACAAACACAATATTTTGAAAACCATCTTAGGGTTTTTAAAGACTCATTGCTTCCCTCCTTAAACCCAATACCTATTCTCTTATAATAAAAACGGGTTTTAGCGAATTTTGAATTATGATTACCGGTTTTAACACTTTCTTGATGTTCAATTTCTGTTTCAGACAACACGAATTCAACAGCTTGTCTTCCAACCTCAGTCACACATTAAGAACTATGAGGAGAATTACCAGTTTGCCCATCACATGAAAGAGATGATGAAATATCATGTTGTGGTGATTTCAACACCTTAAGAAACTCTTCAGGTTCTTTTGGAACATAAGAACTCCAAATCGGTGGCGGGACAATATGATACTTCGGTACCTCTTTTGAAACAATGTGATCTAGGACATATGATGATGAGGAATTGTTTTAAAGTTTTGTTTCAACCCTTTCAATCTCAAGTTAGTGAGTTGGAGTTCTCTTTTAAGTTCCGCTTTCTCATCAATATGCCTACTGATGGCAACCTGTTTATCTTCAACCGTGTGCTTAAGCATTGAGATCGTTTTCTCATCTTGTAGGATTTTCACCCACAAGTTCTTTTCACACGATTGAAGTTTATTATGAGCCTCTTTTATACTTTGATAATCATGAAAAGTTTTGTTATAGTCGATATCAAAGTATTAATCACAAACTCTTTTTCGTCATAAGATTCACATATACGTTTAACTTCTTGACAAGAAAAAGTTACCTATCGCTGGAACATCTTCAGCTGACACAGTTTCTTCATTCATTTCTTCAATGCTTGACTCCTCTTGAGATTCATCAGATGTAATCTCATATTCATCATCAATTCCAATGTCAATATTTTCATGTGGCACTTCTTCACCATTAAACCAACCTGCAAAACTTTCATACACATCAGGAGGTAAAAAATGATTAAAAGAATTCATTTGGAATAGAATCAAAACTTTTTTAATATTATGTCTCCTTAGTCTCATCACAAGATCCATCACTCTCAGCCTTATCATCATCAGTGGGTTTAGCTACATCATTATTTCCATTAACATTTTCCACATCTTCCACTACTACACCTGCATTCACAAAGGTTACCTGTACCGATTCTCCAACTTGATCCTCACCAAATACGTCAACAACATTTGCCTTTTGAACAATCGTATTCCAGCTGAAACCTTCATCCAATTGTGCATGGAACGCTTTTGATGACGAGGACTCGGGCTTCTTTTATTATTCAGCTAGTGCAGGAGACCTTTAGTGATAGATGGCTTGCTAATTATAATCCCTACCAAAAGGATTAGGACTCGGCTCCCCAAATTCTGGATTCGTGCATTCCCTCTTGAAGTGGCCTTTCTCTTTGCATCGAAAACACCTCACCTTGGACTTATCAAAACCCAACTTTGAAGTTGTCCCATCCTAACAATTCTTAAAAGTAATGTTCCAAAATCTTTGAGCTCTTCGGACAACACTAGCCATACACCAACGAATATCCAACATCTCAATTTCCTCAGGATCAATCTGATCCTAATCCTCCTTTGTCTTGTTATAATTTCCAATTCTCCCAGAAATTAAACATTCATATGACTCAAGGACAGATTCTAAAAAAGCTATATGATCTTGAACGTTTTCAGCAGTCAGTCCATTTTATGTTCTTGATGTTAACCACTATATTGCATTGCATTACATCAGGTGCTGAACTTGATGGCTTTTAGGATTGATCAGTTGTAGAGTTGGTTTCAATGTAGGAGATTGTGTAATGTGGTATGTTAGGTGGTAGACTTGATAGAGAACTACCACAAAAACTACTATTTATGACAAAAGCAGTTTGACTCTTCTGGCCAGGAGCTACAACAGATTGTGATGCATTAAAGTATAACCCAATATCTTTAGTTACAATATTACTCCTCATCTTTTGCTTCTTCTGAATTTCAAGCTCTTGTGCTTCCAACTTCTCAATGAATCGAGCTAGAGTCAATCTTGGATAAGTAATCGGGTTTGATTGTAGAATCATAATGAAAGTCTCCCATTCATCAGATTACGACTAAACTAGCTTATAAATCTTGCTTATCAATTCCCAAACACTTCATCTCATTAACCAAATGATAGTACCTTTCAATCAATTGTGTCATTAATTCACCTTTGACCAAAGCGAATATATCAAACTCTTTCTTTAAAAGACCAGTCTTGGACATCTCATGTTAGGATTCCCTCTATCTTTGTTCAATAAAGCTTCCCAGATTGAAGGACAAAATCCATTATTTTGTAATAATTGAAAGATCATAGACTTGATATCTTGTTAAAAAAGATTCATCATTTTCTTCTCTTTAGAAATCTTGGGTTTTATGTCACGGGAATTTGAGATAAATGATGACTAGTACCATTCTCATTTGTTGTAATGAGGTATTCCATCTCAACAGCTTCCCATGCATCATAATTCACATATTGAACATAGGTCTCGAACTTATCAGCCTAACTTTGATAGTCTTCCTTTCTTAGCAACTTTGGCGGCTTGTTAGATGTACACATCTCATTCATCCCATGCATCATAATTCATAGATTGAACATAGGTTTCGAACTTATCAGCCCAATTTGGATAGTCTTCCATTCATAGCAACTTCGGTTGCTTGTTAGATGTACCCATCTCATTCTCCAAATTAATATTTTAATACATATAATAAAGGAATTGATCACATAATCACTCATAAACATCATTATGTTTATATAACAGTGATAGTTGTAGGAACTTGATCCTGATCATGCTAAACATCATGTACGTAGAATCTAATGATTAGGACCGAAAAGATTATATTAACTATACGATATGATATAGCGGAAATATATCATAAAGCAGTTACAACATAAACACTCATAATATTTAGTATATTGATTTCACAATGAATGTACAAACTGAATCTTAACTGTTACAACTGATGAAAACTAAACAAGAAAACACTATATATAGATGAACATTGTCACGTATAAGCATTAAGGCTCCGTATAAGCTTATGCGGGCGTATAAGCTTATACGTCCTTGACTTATACTTTCCACTTTACAAGTTTCCATCTAATGACAATTTAGCCCTTATCAAACATACAAATGACATTATAAGCCCTCTAGACATAGCATTAGACAAAAAAGCTCTACAAACTCCCCTTTGGATATTACTAGGTCTTTAATCAATCCCAAAATCTCTTGAACGACGGCTTTGTAGACTTTTAATAAGAAGTAGGCCTGGAAACACCCATGTCTTTGTATTGAAATTTTTTCCAAGAAGCCTTAATAACTCGATCATTAATCATAGCTACACGTTCAACTTCAATCTTCTCCTATTCATTACTAATTACTCTCCAATTCGTCTCCCAAGCTCTACCAGAATGTACCTTCTTGTTATAGCACAATTCCACAACCTTTTGAAAATGGTTGGATTGAGTCTTCACACTCTTCTAGAATCTTATACCCAGGCTTGAGTATCAAACAATCTTGATTTGTGAAATGAGTTGAAAAGCCTATGTCACAAATTTGAGATATGCTCAGTAATTTGCTCTCTAGCTCAGTGATGTAGTTCACATTTTCAAACATTACTTTCCTATTCGTTAACGTTCCTTCTCCAAGTCCTCATTGATTTCCGGCAAAACCCACATACCCTCATCGAATAGATTGAACATTCTTTAGTAAATGAAGAGTTTCAGTCATGTGTCGAGAAGCTCCACTATCCATTATCCAACATGAATCATTGGATCTTGAGAGCCCCTACAAAATTAAGCAGTTCAGTGAAACAAGGAAACCCGAGACATCTTGGTCTTGGGTTGTTTCATTTTTTTCATTCAACACGTCCTTTAAATCATCATATTCAAAATTAGACAATGAATCATCAGACAAACATGAAATCGATGATACAACTTTTTCATCAAGATGATTTACATCCACATTATAGGCTCAACAAATTGGGCATCCACTTGATCAGTTAACGACAAGAAACTTGGTTATCAGGTGAATTAACAACTTGTTCATGAGGTGGGTTAACTACTTGTTCATTAGGTGGGTTAACAACTTGTTCATTAGTTTTACCCTTTGCCAACCAATTCAGACCAACATAACCTTTTTTTCTATAAAAACTATCATGTTTCATAACATTTGAAGTTTCATCTACTTCAAAGATCTTTTTGACGAATTCCTTGTCTACACCACACTTTAAAATTTTAACAGGTGGAGGTGTAGGTTTAATCACATGAAGTTTAACATATGGCTTTTTGTTCACCACATGTTTTCCTTCTTGACAAAATCTTTTAGGACACGAACAAAACAAATGTCTTCTTAATTGAAACAGAAACACTTTGTCCTATCAACAAATTTGCTAACAGGAGGACCATGATTCTATTGACTTTCTCTTTCAACTTTAAGTTTGTAAAACTCATCATTTGATTGCCTTGTAAAGATAACCACTTTTTGTGCTTTAGAGGTCTCATCTTTCACAAACACAATCTTTTGAAAACCATTTTGTGGGTTTTCAGAGTTTTGATTATTCTCTTTGAAACCAATACCCTTTCGTTTATAATAAAAACTGGTTTTAGCAAATCTTGAATTTTGATTATCATATCTACTAGTTTTACCAATTGCTTTTTGTTTTGTTTTCTCAGATTGATTACCACTTTTAATGCTATCTTTTTACGAACTTTCAGATTCATCCAACAAAAATTCAGCAGTCTTCTTACCAACCTTACTAGCACACACAGAACTATGAACAGGATCAACAGGTTCATCACAAGAAGTATCATGTTGTGGTGAATCAGACACCACATTCAACGCCTTGATAAATCCTTCGGGTTCTTTTGGAATATAAGAACTACAAATTGAAGGCGGAACAACATGATATTTTGGAATTTCTTTTGGAATAATGTGATCCAAAACATATCTAGAAGCTGAATAACTTGTCATTTTTGTTTCAACATGTTCAACTTCAATTTTAATCAATTCCAATTCTCTTTTTAATTCTGCTTTTTCATCCACATGTCTATTAATGGCAATTTTCTTATCATTAACAGTGTGAGTGAGCATAGTAATCATTTTTTCATCTTACAAAATTTTGTTCCACAAAATGTTTTCACATGATTGAAGTTGTCATAAGCCTCTTTCATATTTTGAAAATCAAGAAACATTTTTTTATAATAATTTTTAAGCAAATTAAAATCTGTTATCAATGAATTAATAACAAATTCCTTTTCTTCATGTGATTCACAAATGCGTTGAATTTCATCAGGAGAAAATTTTACCTGACTAGCCATGTTAGCTTGAAGAATAGGAGCATCAACCTCAACAGAAATCCCTTCTTGATTAGCCATCTTAGATTTGTCACTTGACTCATTCCTTGATGCAGCATCAATCTCACTAGTTTCCTCCTCTAGCTCATCATCACTTCCAAAATCTATCTTCCCATGTGGTACTTCTTTGCCTTTGAACCAACCTGCAAAACTTTCAAAGAAGTGGCAAAAATGATTTAAAAAATTCATTGGGAATTGATTCAAAACTCTTTCGAGAATCCTCAATAGAAATTTCTTCTTCAGCATCATTCATTCCTTCTGTGACATCTCCAATTTCTTCATCAATCGTGTCATCTTGTTTTTGAGAACATTCACCAACTATCTCTGCCACATTAGCTTTGTGGACCACTGAATTCAAGTTAAAACTCTCATCAAGTTGAGCATGACAAGCTTTTGAAGATGAAGCTTCTTATTTCTTTTCAGCTTGTGTTAGTGAGCTTTGATGATAAATTTCTTGTCGGTTTAAATCTCGGCCAAACGGATTAGGAGTTGAATCCCCTACTTCAGGATTGGTACACTCCCTCTTGACATGTCCTTTTTATTTGCATCTAAAGCATCTAACCTTTCTTGTCAAAACCAAAACTAGCAGTAGCTCTATCCAAAAAACTTTTCCTAGTGATTCACCTAAACCTGTAAGCCCTCCTAACCACACTAACAATGCACCAACGGATGTCCAGTATCTCCATCTCTTATGGGTCGATCTAGTCATAATCTTATTTTGTCATTTTCTTTCATTCATATGACTCCAGCGATTAAGCATTCATATGAATCCAAAGCAGAACCCAAAAAAGGCCATGTGCTCTTGAACATTCTCCACAGCAAGTCCATTGTTGTTTTTAATATTCAAAGCGCTATTGCATTGTACAACATCATGAGGTGAACTTGTTATCTTTGACTGTTCAGGAACATTGGTTGAAGCATTGGCACCAAGATAAGAACTTGTGAAATGAGGTATGTTGGTTTGATGACTAGGTTGAGCAGAATGTCCACCAAAAATGCTATTAATCACATACGTAGTTTGAATCTTTTGACTTCGAGCAATCACATATTGTGAAGAATTGAAATACAAACCAATGTATTGAACAATAGATGAATTCTTGATTTTTTGTTTCATTCTCAACTCAAGTTCTTGTGCGTCCAGTTTCTCAATGAATTGAGCCACAGTAAGTCATGCAAAAGCTACTGGATTTGATTGTTGATTCATTATAAAAGTATTCCAATCATCATGCAAAGCACAGCCAGCTTATCAATATATTCAAAATCTTCTTTGTTAATCCCTAATCTCTTCATCTCGTTCACTAGATGGCAATAGCTTTCAATCACTTGAGGTATTGTTTCACCTTTGACTATGGTGAATATATCAAACTCCTTTTTGATCAAATTCATCTTTGATTTTATCATGTCAGTATTACCACGATCTTTGTTCATTAGAGCCTCCCATATTGAATAACAAGATCCATTGTGTTGCAAGAGATGAAAAATCTCATATTTGATAGATTGCTGAAATAAGTTCATCATTTTTTTCTCACGCATGAAACTAGTCTTGTCTCTCCATTGAGTATTTGTGATAACCTATGACATGTGCCATTTTCATTCTTCGGTATGATGTACTCAACTTCAACGGCGTCCCATGCATCATAGTTCACGACTTGCACATACGTTTCAAACTTGTTAGCCCAGTTAGGATAATTTTCCAATTTAAGCAACTTTGGGGGCTTGTTTGATGTCCCCATTTCATTTTACAAATTTATGTACTGAATAATCGGTGAAGCATGTGAAACAAACTCGTTTAAATCTTCCATATTTGGAAAAATCAAAAGTATAACCCTCTTTGTCTGTATAACTTTGAATCACCGTGTAACCTAGATCAAACGTGTAACATCAAACGTGTAACCAGTAGTGAATATGATCCTAATGCTCTGATACCACTTGTAGGAATTTGATCCTGATCATGCTAAACATCATATGCGTAGAATCGTAATGATTAGGACCGAAACGATTATGTTGACTATACGATATGATGTAGCGGAAATATATCATAAAGCTGTTACAACACAAAGACTCATAATATTCAGTATATTAATTTCACAATGAAAGTACAAACTAAATCTCAACTATTACAACTGATGAAAACTAAACAAGAAAACACTATATATAGATGAACAGTGTCACGTATAAGCATTGAGGCTCCGTATAAGCTTATATGGGCGTATAAGCTTATACGTCCTTGACTTATACGTTCCACTTTACACGTTTTCATCTAATGACAACTTAGACCTTATCAAACATACAAATGACATTATAAGCCCACTATACCTAGCATTAGACAAAAAAGCTCTAACAATAGTACAATCTGGTCAAAAATCTCCGAATGACAAATATGACATGAAAGCACTATTTATACAATCTCCTATGGCATCCTCATGGCCTATAAGACTTATACACCACGTAGAAGTCTTATACGTTGGCCTACTTATACGGTACCTTAACATATACTAATATTGACAATTACAGCCCTAAACAATATACATATGACATATTTAGCCCATTAGACCTAGCATTAGACAATAATGCACTAACAACGAGCAAACTTGTTCTTCTTGGATCCTTTCAACCTTTTGTTACTTAAATTATTTGAACAACTTAAGTGTGCTGGTGACATTGTAGTTTGCTCGAGGTTGAACCTTGCTCGTTGGAAGTCCTTAGAAATTTCTTCAATAACTTCTTTCAAGTATGTTTATACCACTGTTTATGTAAATCTTGTTCGATCCACTAATATACTTAGTTTTAGCTTGGTTAAGTCAAGAGTTTGCCCTGAAACAAATCTTGCTCGACTTGAAAAACCACCTTGCTTGATGAAGTGTAGTTTGCTCGAACTAACACTTAGAAGAATTCTAGAAGTTAACTTTGCTCGAAAGCCAAATACTTTGCTTGAATAAGTTTCAGGCTTACTCGAAGGACCAAGCTTGCTCGTATTCCATATGTAGCCATTTCTTGAGGATGTTGAGAAGATTCCAATCTTCCTTTTTTCGAATCTTGATCCCAACATCAGGTGTTTTATTTGAAGTTTAACTCATTCGAGCATACTTGATACTTGTTTTCTATGAATATGTCTGATTATGTACTTTTAAGTAATCTTTGATGTTTTTGAACTTTCCATTAAACTTAGGTGTTTTATTTGAAGTTTAACTTATTTCAGCATACTTGATGAATGTTTGATATGGGTGTGTCTAAATATGTTTTTTTGTATGTGTTTCGAGTAAACTTGTGTGTTTAGTTTAAATTTACTTATTTCAAGCATACTTTATGACTTTGGATTTAAATTGATCAAAATGAATATTTTTTGAGTAAACTTGTTTTTTAGCTCCAAGTAAACTTGGTACATATTCAAGCATACTTGTAAAAATATTAATTTACTTAAGTGTTTAATATATTTCGATACTTTCTCTGAAATTGCAAGTGGTTTCGAGAAAAAATTTTTTATCGAGCAAACTTCAGGCGTTGAGCACACTTGTGTATTAAAATAATAGCCCAATTGTTCTTCAAGCGTACTTGCATATTTCAATACTTCTCGAGTACACTTTATGCTTTGAGCACACTTGTATTTGAAAATAATAGTTCAAGTCTTCTCAAGCATACTTTGTATTTTTGAAGTATTAGCGAGTAAACTTTGCTTTATGAGTATACTTGAATGTATATCTCTGAACAATTTTAACTCTTTGTTTTTCTAAGTAGAATCGAGTAAACTTTGTGTTGGTTAGGTGTTCGAGTAAGGGTTCACATTTAGATATATTTCTAAGTTACTATTTTGGGATATTTATTGATCGCGAGCAAAGTTGTCTATTTGAACAAATATACTTAATTACATGGCTTGTGATTAACTTCTCAAGCAATCTAGTATATTCGAGTAAACTTCTTTCATTTTATTTTCTTAGTATATTTTTAATAACTTTAAAACATGAGCAAACTTTGGAAACGAGCAAGCTTGGATAATAAACATTATCTATCTAGATTTGTACTAGAATATTTGATTTTTTGGTTTTTGGCAGTATTCATATACTAAACAAGAAAAATCATTTAAAACTCACTTTCAAATGCACAAAGGTAGAACTATAAAAGAGGTACTTAGAAACATTTTCATTTCATCTTCCTCTCTCTCTCTCTCTCTTGCCTTATTATTCCCTTGCTCGCAACCTAATTAACCAACCATTGGTCTTTAATCCTATCCAAATATTGTCATCAACTAAATTCCGACTTGGTAAGCTTTAATTGAATGATATCCAACATACATTATATGAGTTTAGGGTTTCAATTTTTGTATGTTCAATTTGAGTCCATAATTGACTAATTATTGCTTTGAATATGTATTTATTTTGTATTTATGCAGAAAATGGTGTATCCGTTCGAACCAAAGCACAATATGTGCGCCTTTTGAAGAATAAACAGGTTGGGTCCTACAAGCCATTTTAACCCGGAAGTGGAGTATGGTATCCTTCCAGTTGGTTGATAACATAGTTGAAGTTATGGGGGTTCCTGCTTCACCGAGGGTGAGCAGTGATGAGGAGGACAGTAATGAAGATGAAGACAATGATATTGATTCTGTTGATGATGATAGTGAAGAAGGAGATGATGCTCATGAGGGAGAAAACATTGTTATTGAAGGAGATGTTGAGAGAGAAGTAGAGGCTGTGAATGAGGTTATAGTACTAGTTTAGGGGAAGATTGTTCATGTTGTGAATGCTGAAAATGATGGTGCTATGAATATGAATAATATTGTATCTACACCACCTGTTTCACCACCAACCCAATTAGCACCCAAGACCAAATTCATCAACCATGTATCCCTTCACCACCTCACCATTTCCTAACATTTGAACCTTTTATTCCATCACTACCATCTACCCCATTAATACAAACCTATATTAAAACCCAAACCCAAACTCAAACATAAACACAAACCCAAACCCAAACCCAACCTGAACCAGAACCTTATATTCTAGAACTGATCCCATCGCAGTTCATAAATCATCCCAATACACCCTACCAATCACCAACACACTCCTTAAACCTTGACCAACAAGACATATATTTATTCTCAACAACCCAAAGCCATATAGCTCTTATCCAAACCAGAAACCCTTTGCCAAGCACAAGTGAAAACATTATCCAATGCCCACCTCATATCACTCAAACAAGCCAACTGCCTGATCCTATTCAAGTTTCACCAATCAATTCACCATCTATAGATGCAAGACTCAGTTTGCTTGAAAACCATTTTGATGTTCTCATTGAAAATTGTGATTTGAGGAAAGAAAATGAAGCCTTACAAGAAAAGAACAAAGAGTTGGAACTACAACTTGAACATGCTCTGTTAAAGATTCAAACCTTGGTGACTGATGTTGAGAAGACCTTAGATGCACCAACACAGGGGGAGAATGTACCTGTGTATGGTGAAAATGTTGTTGAAGATTCCCTAAAACTTCTTGGAGATCTTTATGGTAGTAGTGAGGAAGAGGATGATAGGGAGGATGAGGCGGAAATGAATTATGATGCTCATGATGATAATGTTGTTGGGAACGTTGATGATTTTATTGATAAAGTTGAAAATGTAAACGAAATGGCTAATGATATGAATGTTGGTGAAATAGGTGTTGAAAATGTGATAGAGGAGACAGTTGATGATGTTACTGAAGGAAATGATGATGTATTAACTCATGCTAAGAGTGACAAAACAGCTGTAGCGGAAGATGTCACTGAAGAAGTGGTAGTATGTGGTGAAACTATAACTTTATCTGACAAGACAGCATAATTGAATGATGATTTTGATGAGGTGAGTGCTAGGAAGAAGATAGTAGATGAGGAGTTGGAGGAGCTATTTAAAGAAACTAAAGAATTTACTCCTATAGTGGTAACAGAGATTGGTCCATCAAGGCTTGAGGATAAGGATGAAGTAAGAAGGAGGATAAAAGGAAAAGTTGTGGCTGAGCATGAAAGTCAGTTGCAACCACTAAAAAGAAAAGAAGTGGAATAAAGTGATGAACTATTTTTTGTGGATGAATCTGCGAATAATCAAATTATTAGTGAACGGATCCAAAGAGACATTCTAAACAAACTGAGGAGGCAGACAATGCTCTGGCCATTGTCATCTACAAATTCCAACAAGCTGAGACTCCTGAATAAACTGTTCCAATTGTTGAGCTTGTGAATGAAGAACCTAATAAGAAATTGGTAACAGATTTTGATGTGAAATGATCAGGCTGTTGAATGTTGGGTCAAAGATTTGACAGGAAAAGACAAAATGAAGATTGGAATCTTCTCAACCTCTCTAAAATTGGCTAAGTATGGATAGCGAGCACACTTAGGCCTCCGAGCAAGCCTGAACTTATCCAAGCAAGGTATTTTGCCTTCCGGGCAAGGTTATCTTCTTGAAGTCCTCTAAAGTGTCAATCCGAGCAGTGTTCACTTTGTCTAGCAAAGTTGTTCTTCAAGTCAAGCATGGTTTGTTTCCAAGCAAACTCTTGGCTAAACCAATCTAAGGAAACCAAGTATTTTGGGAGATCTAGCAAGGTTTATTATTAATAAATAGTGGTCCTAACAAGCTTGAAGTTGTTAAGATATTCTAAGGACTTCTTCTAGCAAGGTTTAACTCTGAGCAAGCTACAGTGCTACCAACAAAGCTACAGTGTTACCAGCACACTTGAGTTTGTTCAATAAGTTATTTATTAACAAAGAGTTGAATGGATTCATGAAGAACAAGTTCGATCGTAAGATCATATCGAGCAAAGTTTGCTATGGTCAAGAGGATTGAAGTCTGCTAGGTGAATATTTTTTTTAAGAAAAATATTCTAAGTAAAGTCTACCCGGAGAACTGTTCCCCAGCACACTATGGTTACCAGGTCTGCTCGAAGAAGACAAAAGTTGCAAAGCTTACCCGAAGACCTGTTTACACTTAGAATCTTTTTGTAATATGTTTTTATGATTATGTATCAATCTTAAGGGTTTCTAGAAGGAATGACAGATGTCTGGGCAGACTATAAAAGGAATAATAAACGCCTTAACAGCAGACAACACAGCTTTTCAGACAACTTTAAGGATAACCTAATTTATTGCAGAAAACGATTGTGGCGACTATCCTATTAATCGTACAGATAAAACATTCCTTACTGAAACCCTGATTGATTCTCATTTGTATTACTATTATATGAATGGAAATCTTTTGAGTTACAGTCTGTGTTTGTTACATTTATTGTCTATTAAGCAACATTTAATGTGTTAGTGATTCCACCATTAAAATATTATTGTTCTTACCCTAAATAGCAAGTCGTTAACCTTCTTGTCAACAATTAACAGTGTGGGTTGCGCCATTGAGTGTGTGAGTGATTTAGTGATATTTATGGGACTGACAAGTGGTATCAGAGCTTTCTATTGCTGTTTGGGTGAAGAACTGTTGCAGATCTGAAGAAGAAGAAGAATGACGTCAGCAAAACACTGTTTCATTTATAAATGACATCAGTTGTCCTGTTCTTCCACTCTTTCAAGATCTACTATATTTCGGTGTATTCTGTCTCTTATTTTCTTTAAAGTTTTAATCTTTACTCTATTTCTTGATCTAATCTGACCAGATACATCAGATTTGAAGATTTCAACTACAGATCTAAGTGATTTTCAAAACTGTGTTGTAAATTTGTTTAAATTTGCAAAAGCTTTCTCTGTTTTTCTTAGTTATCTTACAAAATACACAAAAGATGTCTGGTTATGAGGAGCAAGAAGTCTCAACTAACAAAATTCCAAGATTGTATGCACAGGAAAACTATATAAAATAGAAAGTTTTGTTTGAAGCAGTTGTCTGTTACAATGATGTGGAAATGTGGAACTCTGTCAAAAATGGACCATATGTGCCTAAGGGAACAAACAACAACCAGCTTGTTGAAGTAAGAATGAGAAAAGTTAATGATAGAGCTCTTGCCATGTTGAAATTGTGACTATCTTGGGAGATTCTGACAATGGTTGCTCACCATACCATTGCTAAAGCCATGTATGATGCCATATTTGAAATGTTTGAAGGCAACTCAGAATTGAAGAAAATCAAGATAGAGAGGCTCAAGCAGCAGCTTGATAGATTCAAATACAAGGATGGTGATAGGCTAAAGTCAGTGTTTGAGAGATTTCTGACTATTGTGAATGAAATGAGGACAACTGAGTATGTTGTTATTGATACTGATTTGAATACAAAGTTGTTATCATCTCTAACAAAAGAATGGTACACTACAAGCTAGTTTATCAGGCAGAAAACCAAACTATGATGCTCTTAAGCTTGATGATGTAATTTGCTTCTTGCAAGTAGCAGAGATGGAGATGATTGAGAATGAGATGCTAAAAGAAGACAAACCTTGTTTTCAAGTGTCTAATGATCTCATTGCTCCAATGGGAAACTTGTATGTGAAGAACCAACAAAAAATTCCAATCATTGAAGAACCAAGTGAACATGGTGGTGACACTGTAAGAGGATTTGTTGCGGGAAGTTCAAGTAATCAGAGTGGACAATCATTTTTCAATGTTCAACAGATTGATGAAAGTGACACAGCCTCAATAACCAGTGGTCATACACCTTATGTTGGTGGTAGTGTTGGACAAGGAAGTTAATGTCAAGCCCTGTTTTCGATGTTCACAGACTCATATAATGCTTTTGTTTCCAAGAACATGATCCATACCAGTGTTGTTCAAGATGATCTTGAGAAAATTGATGCTGATGATCTAGAGGACATGGACTTAAAGTGGCAAGCTTGCTATGCTAGAATTTAGAAGCAAAAAGTTGTTTAATAGGACTGGAAGGTCTCTTGTGTCAGGTCCTAATGAAAGAATAGGTTTTTGACAAATCTAAAGCAATATGCTATAACTGTCAAAAACCTGGAAACTTTGCAATGGTATGCAATCAACCAAGAAACTTCCAAAACAATCAATATTAGAACCAACAACCAAGAAACCAATATCAATTTCAGCAAGGGCAGCAAAGAAACTACAACAATTTCACCAATAACAACAACTTCAACAGCAACCATAACCAACAACCAAATCACAATCAGCAAGTTGTTCCTCAAAACAAGAACTATCAAAGAAACAACAATCAAAACCCTCCAAATGCTCCAATACCAACATAAACAATAGCAATCAAACCAGAAATCAAGGCAACGTGGCATTGGATGCTTATCAACAAGAAGGAGAATTTGATTGGTGCAATCATGCTAAAGATATAAGCAATGCCAATGTTGCACTGATGGCTCAATTTGAGATGAAGCTGGATCTTCTTCAACATAGGTACATTCAAACTCCACACTTGAATTACTTGAAAAAATTGATTCATTGAATTTGAAGATAGGAAAGCTTGAAAGTGAATGCTTCAAAAAACAAAGCATGTTAAATATGTATGAAGCAAGTGATTTTACTTATGAAGAGAGAATTAAGAGCCTTGAACAAGACTGCATGGACAGTTACAGAATATAGTCAAAGTATGTAAATGAAATTGAAGGTTTGAAAAAAATGGTGATAGATGAAAAGTGAAATATACCAAACTCCAAGTTGAGAATGAATTTTTGAAGAATCTTGTAACAACTGGAAATATTTGTGGTCTTCTGACCAAAATCAAAGGAGAAGACAAATATAAATTTGTTCCTCTACCTTTCAACAAAAACTACTCATTAAAGGTTGATAAGGAGAAAAGAGTAGCATACCTTAATCAATTCAGAGAAGTTTTCAAAGACAAAGAAAAATTTCTTGAAAACTATGAATTGGTTGAAGTGAATGAGAATGGAGATTTTTTTGTGAATGTAGAACTGAATGATGAAACATCAATAGGTGGATGATTTGAGTTTCTAGTGATCAATGCTCAAGTGATGATGAATACAAGTACAAAAGAAAGGAAAAACCAAGCTCAATTGACAACTTCCATTGTTACCACCTCTCACACCAAATATGAAGAAACATAATGAACAAATAATATGGGAACATGTGTCATTTGACATATGTGAGAAATCTAAGGTGACTTATAATGCTGTAAAGCCACCAAGCAAAGAGGTTTTGAAGAAGATAAAAACAACAACAAGAAAAAGACCAATGAAACTGTTGTTAATGATCAATTCATTCCAGTGTACCCTGTTTTCTCAAGTCAAGAATATTTGATATTGGATAAGTTGAAACTGCGGAAGAGTATGAAAGAAGGCACTCAAGGTACAAAGGAATTTGGATGATGAGCCCAGTTGCATTTGGGAGTTTGAAGGCCCAGTTGCATTTGGAAGTGATGAGGATGGACGAAAGGGTATTGTGGGAAAAGGGATTCTGACTAATGAAAGGTCACTTTTGATAATGTATTTTATGTGGATGGATTGCAATATAACCTTTTGAGCATCTCACAAATGTGTGATAAAGGTTATAAGGTTGGGTTTGATGACTCTCATTGCTTTATTCTCAAACCTGACTTTGTGATTCCTCCGGATATGATTATGATGATGGTTCCAAGAATGGTAATCTATATGAACTGAATATCAAGGATGCCATTTCAAGGGGAGGTACTCTGTTTTGTTTCAAAGGCCACTGAAAATGAAACCAAATTGTGGCACAGGAAGCTTTGTCATTTCAACTTAAAGAATATGAAACAAACTTGTTAAGGGTGAACATGTAATTGGTTTACCTACAAAGGAGTTCAAACTTGATGACAATTCATCTCATGTTAAAATGGTAAACAACACAAGTCATCTCACAAGACAAAACTCATAAATGC
>NW_027504601.1:0-15706 GCF_021521415.1 Bidens hawaiensis
GCCGAACGTCGAAGGTGACGTTCTCATCCCAAACTCTTAAGATTAATTTACCCTCGCAGACATCGATCAATGCCTGTGCAGTGGCATGGAATGGTCGGCCCAAGATGAGTGGGACACTATCGTCATCGTTCATGTCCAGGATGACAAAGTCCACCGGGAAGATGAACTTGTCTACACGAACAAGCATGTTCTCGACCACCCCTCGGGGGTATTTCACAGAACGATCAGCAAGCTGGATACTCATACGAGTAAGCCTCGGTTCGCCTAGTCACAACTTGCGATACACGGAATACGGCATGAGATTAATACTGGCACCAAGATCTGCCAGCGCATGGACGACCGTATTATCACTCAAGATGCAGGGAATTGTGAAACTCCCAGGATCGGACATCTTTTCTGGTAACTTTCTCTGCAAGACTGCAGAGCAACCAGCACTCAGAGGAATGGAAGAGACTTCGGCTAACTTCTCTTTGTTCGAAAGAATATCCTTAAGAAACTTTGCGTATTTGGGCATTTGCGTAAGTGCCTCAAGGAAAGGAATATTAAGATGAAGTTGCTTCAGAAGATCAAGAAATTTGGAGTTCTGCTCCTCGTCTCTATCCCTACGGACTCTCCTGGGAAATGGGAGTCTAGGTTTGTAGACTCTCGGTGGTGTGCTGGGTAATGGTTGGTTCTCGGCCTGTGCTGAACTTCCGGGAATGTGCTTCTGATGCACCTTGGCCGGTGGAGATTCCAGCTGAATCTCCTCGTCTACCTGCTCCTCTACATCTACCGCAAGCTCGTTAACGACTCCTCTCGTTGCCTCTTGAATCACGGGCTCGCTACGTGCCCCCGCACCGCTCCTTGTTGTCACAGCCTTCGCGAACGCCTTCGGATTTTGTTCAGTGTTACTTGGAAGTGTACCTGGCGACCTCTCATTTAGACGACTTGCTATCTCTCCCATCTGACGCTCAAGATTTTGAATTGATGCTCCTTGATTTCTCATGAATGACTCGTTCTCCCAAAATTTCTCTTGAGTTTCTTTGTGACGGGAGTCCTCTCGAGTCATGAGTTGCGACAGCATCTGTGTCTGCTGTGCCATCATATCCTCTAACGTGGGCTTCTTCTCCCCACTACTCGGTCCCTCATCGGAATCCTGGAATAGGCTCTGACGTTGCTGGAAGCCGGACTGATTTCCATTCCTCCAGTTGGAATTTTGGTTACCTCTCCACCCCGAATTATAAGAATTGAAAGAATGTTGATTTCGGTTTGGATTATTAACGAAGTCGACTGCCTCCTCCTGGAAACCTACGGGGCATTGAATGGTATCGTGCCCCCCTCTACAGATCTCGCATAACTTACTTTTCACCTGCAAGTCCTTCACGATCTTTGCTAACGCTTCAACTTGTGCCGCAAGTGCGGTGCTCATGTCGACCGAATGCATGCCGCGTGATAGGGAATCGACGTTTTGGTACTCTTAACTGGTGGTCGCTGGTATCCACTCATGGCTAAACCGTTAAACAAGGCAATGCACTCATCCGTATCCTTCGTTGTCAGTAGGTTACCTCCTGCAGCTGTGTCGAGCATACTCTGAGTCGCGTACGTCACTCCGTTGTAGAACTTCTCAACAACTGCCCAGTCTTGTAGGCCGTGGTTCGGACATAAGGCAAGTAGATTTTTGAACCTTTCCCACGCCTTGTAGAAGCTCTCGGTGTCCTCCATCTGGAAAGAATGAATTTGGTTACGCAAACGAGCGGCCTTAGCCGGAGGATCGTATTTTTCAAAAAATTGGGCCTGCATGGCAGCCCAAGTAGCAATGGATCCCTGTAGGAGGGACTCAAGCCACAGACTCGCATGATCAACGAGTGAGAACGGAAATATTCGGAGTTTGATGGCGTCTTCGGATACGCCGGCAAGATGAAACGTGTCGCAGATACGTGTAATACGAGTGAGATGAGAATGCGGGTTCTCATGGAGCAACCCGTGAAACTGAGCAGAATGAGCAATCGTGTTCAGAACGTTAGATGGAATCTGCCAAGTCGTTTGAACTCCTATAGCTGGTGGAGCAATGCTGGATCTCGCGCCAGCATCGACCGGACGGGCCCGGTCTGCAACTGTCCTCCTCGGTAGTGGATTCGCGTCGCCCATAATCCTATCCCTAATGACGGGTTCAGAAAAAATAGGAGAAGAGAACGTATTACCGACCGATGTAGATGAATTGGAAGACGGTTTTGTACGACGTCTCTCAAGAAGCTCTCTCTCTGGTTCGGGAAATCCTTCAACTTCTGGTGGTCTTAGAGATCGCGTACGTCGCATACAACTATTAAAATAAATAAAAGAAATATTAATTAGCTAAACTATTTTAAACTAACAAACAAAACAAATAAGAAAGACAAGTAGTAAACAAGGCAAGTCTTCTCTCGAGTCGTTCTTAATACGCCTCTAACCGTGTCCCCGGCAGCGGCGCCAAAAACTTGATGTGCGAAAATATATATATAAATAAAACACAAGTCGCAACTATGCATTAAAAACCAAACAATCTATCCTAGTTCACACAAACGGCAAGTGTACCGGTCGCGTATAGCACAGATGAAGAAAGTCCGGATAATAAAATCGAAGACACGTGAAAACGTTTATAATCACTAAACTCTAACCAAGACTCACCAAAATATTTAATTAATTTATTTTAGAATTTATTTTAACTACTTAACTTAATTAAGTGAAAACTTTTGACAAAACTTTGAAAACTTTGGTTTAAATTCAATGTATAAAGACGTCTACCTAGGAATGAATCATGTTGACAGAAATAACAAGATAACGGATTGGAAATATTCATGACAGCGGTTATAAAAGATGACACAACTAAACTTGTTTAAGAAAGTCAAATTACCTCTCAGTCTCTCTAACAAACTCCAACTTATTTTAATTGATTTTAAAGAATAAACCGGAAAAACAATTATTAACGTGTTCAAATGACGACTCTCCTCTCGGTCTCATCGACACACTATCCTAATGGAGACAAATACTATGTCACCAAGGATCGAGGAACAATTTAACTTAACCCAAATTAAACCAACTAATTGCACATAAACACTCAAACTCGACAAGACAAAAACCCGCTCTCGCGCGGTCTTAATTCTAACAAGTAAAAGCAACGAGACAATATTACTTCTTATCACCTCTCGGTCTCAAAGAAGGTGTATTTTAACTGATTTTAGATGATTTATATTACCCACTTATCCCTACGGTTGTACACCCCGCAAATAAACCCTAACACCAAGTCAAGAGTCTAACAAGCAATCAATTAATCAAAACTAATTCAATTAAATAATGCAAGAGGATTATAAGTAATAAAACATAAAACACAGCCATCACACACAATCTAATTCATGGTTTAGTTAAACTTTACATCAATAATTCAAGTCTTGAACATTAACAATCCATTATACAAGTCTAAACTACTCAATAATCATCTATACTAGGTAGGACAAGCAAGTTTAGCCTATCATTGATTTTGGACAGCCATGTATACTTAAGAAAAACATCATAAACATCATCATAAACATAATCAAACTTATTCAAGATTCAAGCACAATCAATCACAAGTCAAACTATCAATCACTTGCAAAACAATCCAAAGTAAAAGATCAATTTAACAAAGTTAGGGTTCTTGAACAATAACCAAAGTTTAAGATCAATTACTTAGGGTTTATGGCTGAGATTTATGAATGTTATTGATGCCTAGCAGCTGTGCCAAGATGCCCCTTGATGTTCTTCTTCCTCTCCAGCCGTCACAGCCGCCAACAGCCTCCTTTTTTTCTTTTTTTTTCTTTTCCTGCTGCTGTCCGATCGCAACCTTGTGAAGAGGTTAGGGTTTTTTTTATTTCGGGATTAGGGCTGGCTTTATGGCTGAATTCTCCATAAATTAAGTTCATATAATATTATACAAGGCTTCTAACTTGTGGGCTTGGGTTGGGCCTTGAGTTATATCTTTAAAACTTGACCAACAAGTCCTCTAGAATCTTCCAAATTGACTCTTTTTTCACCATCTTTCATAAACCTACAATTAACATTTAAACTTTGTAAATTATTGCACTTAGCCCCCAATACTTTCATAAAATAAACAAATAAGCATAAAAACCATAATAAAATCATAAGGAAAGTAAGTGTGTTTCACTACACATCAAAATTTCATGAACATGCAAGTAATGAAATATCTAAAATATCAATAAGGCCCTTTTCTATTTGACATAAAGTCTATATAGTAAGGGAGTGTATGATCATACTTATTAAAGCTACTGTGGTTATGAGACAACAATAAATAATAAACAATAATCGATTAATGAGGCATAAACTACACAAGCAAGTAATAACACACAAGTTCATTATGTGAATTGTAGTTTGAGGCAATGAGGTAAAAACATTAACTGTTCCGTTAGAATATATATGTTACCCCAAAAATATTTAAAAGAGTTAAAAAGGGTGTGAGAAACTCACATGGCAAAGTTAAGCCAGTGAAATACGAACTCAGTAAATAAGTGAGTTAAATCAGACAAGTTCAGTTCTAGACGAGATCTTAGAAAATAGTTCTATGATAGAAAATAATGTTCATGGAAAATGAAAGAATAAGTAAAAGACATGGAATTGGTTCAAAGTTAGGAGTTTGAAAGACTTGAAAAAAATATATATTTCCCTATAATTAGATATTATGTTTTAAATAATAGCTTTTTAGATAGTTTCAATCAATCAATCATACCCAGTTAAGTCCCACCAACAGCAAAGCTATAAGTAGGGTATGGGGAGGGTGGGATGTAGGCACACCGTACCTCTATCCAACGGGATAAAGAGGTGGCTTCCAGGCTTTTTAGATAGTTTATTTTAATGTATTTTATAAAAGTTTGTGAACAAATATGTTTTAATTATGATAAAGAAGGTGGACATTTCGAGTAGCTCGTGTTTCGCCGGACACAAACTTGACTTTATGTTGGGTTTGGTTTCAATATCACAAAAACATTACTTATAAGGTTTGAATAAGAAAACGTTTAAAGATGAAAAATTCCAAACTTTAACCGAACGGATTGCATAAGCGAGCCGGGTTCATTTTTTATGAACTGCACTATTGTTAAATTACTTTCAACATATCATCGTGTCCTAAACGATAATAAAATATAGAAACACAAAATAAATAAATATAATTACTTTAGGAAAGGCAAGAAATATTAAGAAAAAATCTCGACATGAACGGGTTAACTTTGAGAAGTCAAAGTAGGAAGAACAACAAAGAAACAAGCATTTGCAGACAATTTTTTTTAAATTGAAGTGTGATAAAGTTAGAAGTAAAAAATCTCCACTATTTATAGATAAACATAATCAAAGAGTTTGTAATATAATTTAAATTGTTCAAGGCTTGTTAATGAGTCTTTAAGTCTTTGAATTAACCATTTGACTCATAAATTTTGAGTTGAAACATATAAATTATATTCAAACAAGTTTATTCGACCAATATTCAAAATGAGTAGGAAGATATTTTCATCTTTTAAAACCTAACTTTAGATTAAAAAAAATATGTGACATAATTAATTTAAAAAATGTACTTTAGTTATGCGTAAATAATGTACTTATGTGACATTTGAATAAAGATAAATCATGAGTGTGATAAATTTTATTTATATATATTAGTATTAATGATTAATATTATTAAATCAATTTAGGAAAAAATATTACATACGAAATATATGACATGTGGTTATATGTATAACTAAATGGATCACATCGAATAATATAAACGAATCAAATTTCAGGTTTGAAAATTAACGTATGTTACACACCAAAACCATGCACGTCCTCCTGAATGTGCCTCACACCCTTGTCATCACATCAAGAAACAATACTTTCAACTCACTAAGTATTTGACTTCTCTTTTGGCATTAGCTAAAGGGACGCGGGTAATGAAGATCATTCGAGCATACGATGACCATCCTCACCCCGGACCATCTCAATGTCACATGAATTGGTTCATTACTCTTTATGGTGGTCGATTACTAGTTCCACATCTCAACATCCCGTTTTAATTTATTTACGGTTCAAATTGTGTATCAAGACCAAAACCCGAGGTGTTTATGTATCATTGTGGACTTGTAGTTCCACCGACCAACTTTAAGTGTGCCGAAACACCATTATCCAGACTTTCATGCTTGTGAATAGGATCACTTGTTTCGTCCTGCTATAAACTCATCAGGCTCGTAACACACAACTCATGGCAAGTGATGCATACAATGGGTTAACACATATAAGTATGTACACCTTTCTATCCACTAATGTAACATCCCCAAAATTTCGATCCAAATTTGACAACTTAATAAAGTTAAAGGATCAAAAATATTCCCAAGATAAATAGAGGGAAAATTAAGATAAGGAAATAAAAATAATTTTATAAATAAGGAAATAAAAATACTCCATAAAAAAGTACATCTCATATTAAGAAAATGGGAAAGGAAAATCCATCCCACATGGAAAGATGGAAGAAAGTGGAAAGCATTCCACATTGGTATAAACAAGGAAGATAAAACTCATCACACATGGAAAGTAAGAAAGAAACAGAAGCTCTTAATAAGAAAGAAAGTTTACATAGTAATATTATTTTATGCCAAGCATGCACCTAGTGGTCCTAGCGGAGGGTGCAAAGCATCCGACACGCACACGCACGGCCCAGGACGAGGACGATGGCGACAGCGACGGCGACGGGCGTTAGGCGCAATGTGGCGCTTTGATGGTGCCCTCTGCATGCTAACATCACCGCGAGCCTCATGAGAGCCGCCTTATTGTTTTTGGAAAGTGGAAGCTAGGACAAGACATTACGAGTTAGTAAAGTAAATGGATTAAAATGAAAATTCTGATGTCTTAACCATCGCGATACGCGACGAGCTTAATCAAGGAGCCATTGCTATAGAGATGTCATAGAAACCTAAAATGGGCGGTGTCGCGATACGCGATCACCAGAATCCACTGCGTCATCACGTAGCGCGATGACGCGGTCTGACAACTCATGACGCGTGGCAGGCCACTTGTCAAAACGTGGCACTCTATGGATATAATGAGTCATCGCGATACGCAATGACCCTTTTGAGAAGTCCATCGCGTATCGCGATGGACTGAGAGATCAGCTATAAATAGAGGGGTCACGACTCACGACATAACCTAACCACACACCAAAACTTTCTCTCTCTACCTAGTTTTGCGTGCCGAACCTCGTAATCCATGCCAAATACCTGACGTTTCCTCGAAGTGTGTGCCACCAAAAAGTAACCCGAAATTCTACCTCAAAATACGTGCATGACCCGATGACTCCCGAACTTCGCCTCGATCTGTGTTCTAAGAAAAGTAGATCAAGAATACCCCGATATTCGTGCAAGTGTAGAAGTGCTGCCGAAAGTCTAGGTAATTATTAAGCTAAGCAAGGTAGGGGTTCTACATAAATAAAATATTATTATTATAGCTAAGACCCTAGTCGGGGGTATAGCCTTGACCTTGATCAAGATTTATAAATACAAAGGTTAAGATAAAATAATGTTTCTTTAAATTAAGAAATATAATATGCATAAGGATATAGTTAAGATATTATTTCTTCATGATTAAGAAAGATAAGCTTGTAACTACAAGAGGTATAGTCAAAAATAATGTTTCTTTATGATTAAGAAACATAAGATTTCATATACAAAGGTTATAGAAAAATGACGTTTCTTCTTGAAGAAGAAACCTATTTTATAGAAGTTTCTTCATGAAGAAGAATCTCAATACATGATTGGCAAACAGAGAGAAAGATTTCAGATCTATATATTTTGTTCAAACAAAAGATCAATTAAGGTTTAAAGTTATCAAAACCAGACTAAAAGTCTGTAGCCGGATTAAGAGACGATCCAGATATTTATATAAACCTATTTTATTATAGGTTAATCTAACGATATCACCACATCATTCAGAACAAACAATCACAGGTGAATACGTTAAACCTTTTTTAATCAGTCAAGATAAACTGGTTGTTATTTTAAACAAACTCAGTCAATTATTATTATGAGATTACGTGATCTCTAAAAAAAGATTTATGGGATTGCGTGATCCCTATTTTTTACAAGATAGAAAATAAAAGCAACTCAGACCGAGTACACATGTGTCTGGATCCCAACATAATTAATCTAGTCTTTCAATCAAGGCTACGTGGCCGCAGACTAGAGATCATAATAAAAGTTCTCCAATAGGCATCAGTTCCCAGAGAACCATAATTGTGTGTGTATGGCAGTGGCACAAATCCTAGAAATAAGAGACGTTTCTACTGAGATTGTTCAAGAAAACTATCTTGTCAGTCGAAGAAATATTTATAAAATGTTTTTAGAGTCAACGATTCACCAGCATATCGCTGATATATTTTCCCCCATATTTCAAGGAAACATATTAGTACAGGTAGCAATGAGTTAGAGCCATTCAAGAAGACGTCCGCAAGGTAGAGATGGCTCAGTTTTTAATTATTAAAATATTGCATACAATATTTAAGCAAGGTTTCTAAATTATTCTCTCGGATATTTATTATCCGTGAAGTTTTCCAAGTTAATCAATTATTCCAATTATAAATAAAGGTTTACAATTAAATTGTTGTTTTAAAAGTATATTTATATTTTAAAATAAATTAAAGACTTCCGCTAAAATCTGATATATTTACAAAACAGGTACTAACTATTGATCACACGCCTATGCCCTAAGTTGGGGTGTGACAACTAAGCCGCCCTCGATGATGTCCAGACTAGCTACTAAACCCAAGTGTTCAAGTACTACATTTCATCAAACAATTGGCTCGCCAAATACACTCGATCATGATTACTCTTGTTTCATTTTCCAACACTGCCCCTTTCGTTCCAAAGGGATTATGTCCCCCTTGTAGGGGTTCTTGTGAATTTTTCGATTGAGATATAGTGAGTATCAATGAAATATTTCAATGTGAAAGTGATACGTACATGAATCATAGTGAATATCCAAGCCAATTCAAATTTCTATGAAACCTATATTGAGCATTCCATTTAACACATTAATAACAATTTAGAGTTAACCCATCATGTCTGATTAGCTAGTTGGTGAGGTAATAATAGCTTACCAAGCTGATGATTAGTAACTGGTCCCAGAAGATGATTAGACACACTTGGACTAAGAGATGATCCAAACTCCTATCAGAGGTAGCTATGGGGAATTTTCTCCAATGGGCGAAAGCTTAATGGAGCAGCGCCAAGTAAAGGTAGAAACCCATGGGTTGTGTACCTCTTTTCCCAAAGAGGAGGTAATGGCAATATCTCGAGAAGAAACATCAACCATCTCTATGCCAATAGTTGCGATAATAAAGAGAATGCAAGTGTTATCCGGAATGATTGGCATAAAGTGTTTGTTGGTGGATTTTTAAGTCTGCCATCAAATCCAAGGGCTCAACTCTCGATAGGCGGTAGAGTTATGATAGTTAGTTTTGCAAAAAAAAAAAAAATAGACAGATATTTGCATTATTTAAGTGAGTCTTAGAAAAATGAAAAAAGAAACATAGAATTGGTTTCTTGGAGAGTTGTGATTGTCAGACGTGATAGTTGAATGCGTTATGACATTTTGATTAGCAGGGCCGATGAACCATCATGAATATTCAATAATTCATTAAGGCATCTCGTTAAAGAGACATGATGGTTCAAATGTTAGCTACTAACGAACCATTGTGATAGTAATGTAGGGTTATGACTATTCATAAATAACTTGTAATAAAAGTCACACAAGAACCATTTGGAACACATGTGTCACACCCGGATCCATAGGCCTAAGCATGTGGCCAATAATGAGCATCTATTTTGTAAGCATATCAGAGTTGCAGGTTATTTTAGCGGAAGACTTTTGTTTAAAATATATATAATATTTATTTATATTAAAATTCTTTGGATATTAAATACCCGAGTGTTTTAAACTAAATATTTTTGGAAATTTTAAACTAAGCAATCTTCATATAGGAGCATCTACTTCGTTAATAACTCTAATTCCTTGTTACTTCTGCTTAACTTGGTTTTCCTTACACGTGGGAAAAATACGTCAACTATATGCAGGTAAACAAGTTGACTCAAAAATATTTTATTGAACCTAGTTATCCCCACGGGTATCTTGGGACCTGGCCCATCGTGGCATAGAAAATAACCAAGTTAAATTATTTATGCAAGTCTTTCAATCATACGTGAAACAATCAGCGGCCCTCTAGACCGGCGTACCAATTATATATTTATATCACATTAGTCAAGCCCTCACAGCCCTATAGACTGGCTCAATGAAATGGGAACTTGTACCACACGTGGTTGGGTATTCCTACTCTCTGCTCACATACGTAAGGATCCAGACATAAGTATAACTAGCCTGATGCCAGCAAATACTAAAGTTTTAGGGATTTATAATCCCACGTAAACTTTTGTACAAATGACTCGTTTATAGAGTTTGTAAAGTATAAGCGTGTTCACCTTTGTTACGATCAATGCAATTCACTGATTTATGCTTGAGCATTACCTCAAATCTATAGTAGGAGAATCACCTTTTGTAAATACTAGATTAACGATCTAATTTTATACCTTTGGTCTGTTATGCATATCTTTAACCTTGATATATCATTTGCTTTTATAAAACATTTGGACCTTTAGTCCTTTTATTACTTTACCATTTATGTACTATGTTTCTTCCTCTTGAAGAAACATTAATGTTAGGTTAATTTGACTATAACTTTTTGTTTCTTAGTCATAAAGAAACACTAATTTGACAATATCTCTTGTATATAAAACTTTTATGTTCTTAATCATGAAGAAACATTATTCTGACTATAATCCTATATATGTAAAATCTTATGTTTCTTAATTAAGAAAAAACATTATTTTAAGTATACCCTTTATATATAAAACTTTATGTTTCTTATCTATAAGAAACATTATTTCACAATATTTTAACTATACCCTTTATATATAAAAATTTATGTTTCTTATTTATAAGAAACATTTTTTCGTCTATTCCTTTGACTTATGAAAAGCTATGTTTGACTTATAGAATTGATCAAGGTTTGGCTATACCATCAACTAGTTTCTAAGCCATATAATGATATAATAACTTGAATGGAACCCCTGCCTCACGCGGGTACTTGGAGTTAAATGCCTAAGATTGAACGAGCTGCACTTCTATTCTACGTTGTGTAATAAGGCTTAAACTGACGGAACTTCGGGTTACAGAATCGTGACATACACGCTTCCCAACAAACAGGGTTTGTGTGTTTTATAAAAGTGTGTTTTGGGATGCTTATGACAGAGCCCGATCATCCTTTTATATACGCAAATTTCAAGATTCATCGCGTATCCCGATGACGCAACATACTCAGAGAATGCCACGTGGTGACTCGTTGCCTGTCACGTAGTGCCACATGTGCCCACGTGTTTCAACGCGTGTATTTCGCCGTGGAGGCTACATCGTATAGCTTGATGGTCGAAAAGGTAAGGCTGTCGCGGAGCACGACACTGCCCAAAATATCAGGTTTTGTGAAGCTCCATCGCGTATCGCCGTGGTCATATCTTTTTCCAAAACTTAAATTTTATTAAAGCGCCACATTTCACCCATTGCATGTGCACATGCGTATTAGGTACTTCCCACTCTTGCTAAGGCCACCAAGTGTCTTGTCATACAAGAATATTATTTTGTGACCCATTCTTTTATAAACATATTACAAGTTTCTTCCTTTTCTAATGTTGGACAAATCTATTTTCTTTTTATACCTATGTTGAATAACTTCACTATCTTCTTTCTTCAATGTGGGACAACTTTAATTTCTTATTTCACCAAGTGGGATAAACTCACTTCCTTATTTCATACTCTCCATTACATATTTTGGGAACATTGGGTCTCTTATCTTTTCTAAGTTGTCGAATTTAGACCTTTGGGATGTTAGAACATGAAAAATTCTAGAGATCATTTTATCCTATTCATGTCATGACAGCAAAATATAGTCATCTATTTATCACTTAATCAATCGAAACTGTGACTAAAAAAATATTGTTGCTAGATAGTTTTGTTAAGACAACAACCCTTCTTTAGTTACAAAACAAAACTAGTCAATAAAAATCTGATGACTATTAAATCAGAATCAGAGAAACTGATTGGTCATTGTATCTCAGTGCCTTGATCATAACCAATGTTTTAGTATACCAAATTGCTAACATGATCCAAACACGATTCATTAGTCAATTGAAATACTTAAAAACTTAGGTGTTATTTATTTTTTAAGAGGCAAAATGTCTGCAGTATGCGGACCATATCTGCAGACATCTGTAGAAAAAGAGGTGGACTAAACATATGCAGTCTGCAAGAAGACTGTTTGTTTTTAAACGTCTGCAGATTGCTAAAATAATTTGGTGGTGGTGTACAAACTGCGGTAGTGGGTGGTGGTGGTACTGGATGGTAATAGTGGTAGTGGTGGGTGGTGGTGGTAGAAGGCGGTGGTAGGTGGTGTACAATGGTGGTGGTGGGCAGTGGGTGGTGGTGGACAGTGGGTTGTGGCGGACGGGGGTGGTAGACAGTGGTGATGGAGGACGGTGGGTGGGTGGTGGGGGTGGACGGCGGTGGTGGTGGTGGATAACGGTGGGTGGTGATGGTGGTGGACATTGTGTGTCGGTAGGGTGTAGTTTTTCAACCCTCTGCAAACCTTAGAATATCTCATAAGTGTATGGACCAAATGCACCAAGAAGAGCTTGCGCAGACGATTTTTAATGTAACGTTTTCAAGCAAACAAATAGTCTGCAGATGATAATGTCTACGCATGGTTTGTGCGGCGTAAACAAAAGAGGATGCGAAGACATTTTTCAGAAAAATAAACAACACCTTAGTGAATTCAAACAGCTTATCACCATTCGAGCAGTCTTGATTCGGCATACTAACCATTGCATCATTAGACCAAGAGAAGTAGTAATTTGCCACAAATCTGAACAACATTAATCTATTCAACGACGTGGTGAAATTGTTTTAAGGATAGAGACTAGTATTCTCGAAACAATAAGTTGTAGTTTTAGTTATCAGTTATAGTTTATTTTATATATAACCTCGTAACCAATAGTTATGGGTGTTGCTAAACGTATCCCATTTCCTTCATTTTTACTAAACGTACCCAAGTTTTGCATTAATACGATTTAGACCTTTAGGTTCATCATTTCTCATTTTGTCATCTTTTATTATCATTATTAACTAACAGAAAGTTTTTATTATTATTATTTAAATTGATTTTCTTTTCCGTTCTTTTTGCATATTATAATATTTTTTTTGTTTTTTAAATAAAAAAAAATTGTTTATTGCAAAAAAATGTTTTTTAAATTAAAAATATATAAATATATATATTTTTCAATAAGCGTTTTAATACTTTTAGGGTGTGTTATTTTTTTAAATAATTTTTAGAGATAACTTACTTTAAAAAAGAAATACATTTTTTTCATCAATAAAATAAATTAAACAACATAAAACTTAATCAACAAGTTGATTCTTTTCTCATGTGACATTAATATCATTCATTCAAACTTATCAAAAAAATATTTAAAATAACTTTTTGTCGGGTGTGAGACATGATAAGATAAATATAAACAAACGTTTTATCATTTTTATAAAGACGTTATATCATTATTTTTTAAATACATTTTATAATGATAGTAAATATTATTATTTTCATAAAGAACAATAACACAAAAAGATAGAAAATGAAAAAAAAATAAAAAATAAACTTTATAGTATTTGATTTGATATTTTGAAGGAGACTTGAAATGACTAAATATATGAGAGGGTTGTAATATGTCAAATAAAATTGTTAAAGGAACTGAAAGTCTAGGGGATGTGATATGACAAGTACACAAGGAGGGTACGTTTAGCATAACCCACAGTTATTTAGTTTTTCTAATGTCTTGCTGCTATATTTAGTTGTATGTTTATGTAAATAGAGGTTCTTGAATTCCATCGTGGCTTAGAGAAACAAGGCTAGAAAGTTTTTAATTTTCTTTTTTACTTGTTATCTATCCTTTCCAAAATATGAAACCCTTTATAAAAAAAGCATAGTATCTTTTGTACAGGAAATATATATTAAAAATAATATGGTTAGTATTAGGGGTAAGTATAGGTCGGTTTGGGGTGGTTTTAGGCTAAACCCATAACCATAATCAATATGTCAGTTAATAGATAACCATAACCATAACCAATCCGTTATGACGGTTTCGGTTAATCGGTTTTGAAGGTTATAGTGAGTCGGTTATGGGTCGGTTAACCGTGACCAAAGCAATGTAATTGAAACTAAAACTTTGGTACTAAATATTACCCAAAAAAAATGACATGACATGTTTCAACAAAATAAAGAATCCATAATATTAATAATATAATATATATTCAAACAAACGATAACTGGATTACTTTTTTAGTAAAATTAAATCATATAATTAAAAAATGAGAGCATTATTGGTCTATTACCTTCTTTTATTTTTTCCAAATTATCAACATCGTCTTCTAATTGCACTCCATAAAGTTGAGAATCTTATAAATGGGGCGGTTCGGTTGTGGCCGGCTTGAAATTATCTTTAACCAAAACCGATCCGTATTTGACGGTTTTCAAAAATTCATTAAACCGACCCACCGGTTTTGTCGGTTATCGGTTAAAATCGATTCGGTTATATCGGTTATGGTTCGGCTCACGGTTATGGTGGTTAATTTGCACACCCCTGGTTAGTATGAAGTTAGACATGAGGACGACACAAAATTAAGTACAAATCGACCCAGAAAAATAACCCTTAGATAAAATCCAACACTAGAAAAAGGAAGCAAGCGAATTAAAACAAAAAATTGTCAAAATGGAGCAAAGAAAAAACCGTTAATTTGCGTCGCTTATTTAAATTTAAAAGTGATTTTTTTCTTCCGATTATTAACTTTATAACCAGAATTTGAAAACACAAAATATGTATTACAACAAAACTAATACGGAGTATATTTTAAGGTAAATTTATCTATTATGAAGTATCCTAACTGTTCCAAATATTTTCAATTTTATTATTTAATTTTTATAATATGAAAATAGTAACAAGTTTCAAGTTAGTTTTAATTAAGTCATTTAAAACTATATATGTGTATATATATTTTTTTGTCTCAATTATGTTACTCGGCATTCAATTTTGGCTCAGTTAAGTTCTAATATTATCTTTTTACATTCATATTATATGTTCATAAATAACTAAAACGTCATTGAAATCAATTTTTTTTTTACTTTTTTTCAGTTATATCTTATTTACGATAATATAGTAGTTGTCTACTTCGTTTTAAAATATAAATTGAAAGTTGAGTGACATAACCGAGACAATTTTAAAGTCAAGTGATCTAACTTAGACAAAAAGAAAGTATGAATGACTTTATCGACACGAATTTGAAATTTGGTTATTATTATATAACATTTTTCCTATAAAATATACCTAAAAGAACCTATAAACAAGGTATGCATGTATAGATCAAAGTTATGCTTCATTTTCAAATCAAGTCTATGTTTTTTAATCATAATAATAATCATACGTTTGAAAAATAGGGTGTCAATTATGGCTAAAAGTTTATAGGCAGAAGTGTGTGAATTTGACTCCTTAAAATTTATAAATTGGTATTTAGTGGGTTGGTGGATTTGGAA
>NW_027504602.1:0-27250 GCF_021521415.1 Bidens hawaiensis
GACTAAACCAACGAGCTTCATAGCTCATAATACTAACCTATGACACATATGACATACCGAGGAAGATGAAAGAGAAAAAACTTCAATTGATACAGCCCCGAAAGAACTTTAATTGGACAGCCACCGTTAAGCCTAGAACGAACGAATCGATCAATAACGAGTCTAATACGCAGATTTTAGCATGCAAATATGTATTTTATTACATAGGAAAATCATCAAAATAAATACAAAATTTTACCAGAGTTGCATAAATGTCTAAGGTTTCTAAAAAAAAAATTTATATTTTTCCAGTGTACACAAAAATCATAAATTCCCTCCAACACAGAAAGATACGTGCAGCTATTTCAGTGCGCAGCAAAAGTGTTTTACTTGTCTAAAATTCAATACCAAACCAAATTAAACTATTCTAATTGGTTAGAATCCTAACTCAAAATACGCAGTTCTAGAAGTGGAGCCAACTAATTTGGACTTGTCAAAAAAGAGTTATGATGTTGGCAAGACATACCATAATTTGACTCCCCGCATCAGCTTTGACACACGTTTTTATCAAATCATAAAAAACCATTCAAATATCATCCAAAAATTACAAATTATATCTTTCTGGAAACAAGAATCGATAAAAAACAATCAATTTTCACCAAGTTACAGACCAAATAATAAATGAGTACAAATCTGTCAGCAACTGTTACAATCAAAACTCAAACCCTAACTTGATTATGACATCTCTAGGTTCAATAACCGGTTTAATGCGAAAACGAGAATCCTTGATGTAATACTAACCTTGAATTGGATGAATAACACTTGAGAATGGTTGGAGAGGTGAAAAAGAACGTGAAGGGGAGGGGGCTGCTGCTGCGATCGGACATAGGGAGAAAGAGAGTTAAGGTTTTGATATTATTATAATAAATTAACACTCTAGCCCCTTAAGAATTCAAATGGGGTGTCTTGTTCCCAAATTAAGAAAATTAGGACTTACATGAATGACAAGAAAGTCCCTGAAGAATGCCGATCGATCTCGGTAAAAATATACAAACTTTACAAGGCTTAAATCTTTTTAACGGAAATTAACGGGTGTTACAAAACGGGACAAATGTAGTATGATAAGGGCATGGTGGATACAACGCTGATACATCATATATATAAGTGTCCTTATCATATTTCCCATTTGTGGCGTCTTTCAGGCCATTCAAAAATCGACGTTATTTTTTTTATTTAATTATGTATATATAAAATTGTTAAAACTTTTAACAACTCCATGTATTAGTTGTTTTCTTTAAAATTTTATTTTAATTTAATTTCGGGACGAAATTCTAAAAGTTGTAAATCATATAAAATTCGTTAATTTTCAAACCTAAAACGCGACCCATTGTAAATTTTTGATTTGTTTATACACACACACACACATACACATACACACACACACACATATATATATATATATTACTAATTAATCTCAAGTTTGGTTGCATGTATTTTATGTGTCATTCGTCATTTTATTAGGATAAGTATTCGTATTCGGTAAACCGACTCGATTTGTCGTTTTGATGTATTCTTGTTTATCGTAGCATCATTAATATTACATTCCCGATTATTTACGGTTAACGTTCTTTCGCTTTCTATTTGTTTTGTTCATTTAACGAAACTCTGAGATTTATAGTTGTTAATTAAACGATCTTCAAACAATGCGGGTATGATATGAAAAATATCCAAATATATTAACTTTCCTCGTTGCATGTATTTTATGTGTCATTCTTCATTTTATTTGGATTTGTATTCCTATTCGTTAAACCGACCCAATTTTTCATTTTGATGTATTCTTGTTTATCGTGCATCATTAATATTACATTCTCGATATTTAAGGTCAACGCTCGTTCGTTTTCAATTCGTTTTATTCATTTAACGAAACTCTGAGGTATATAGTTTTTTATTTAACGATCTTTAAACATTGCGGGTATAATATGAAAAATATCCAAATATATTAACTTTCAATTCATTATTATAACAATTCAAAGTACAAAATCCATTTGGTAAATACACATTAAATCTGTTTTAAAAGGAATATGAAAGTTAAGGGACTAATTATGTAAATTTGTTCAAAATATATTATTTTAACCCAAACCCTAACCCAGCCCCCTGGAATCGCGTTTTTCCGGACAGAATGTCCGATAGCCGTGAAACGGCTCTGGCCGGCCATAAATCCATTAAAACTCGCGTTACAAATCAATCAAAGCTCGTAACTCACTTAACCAATAACGACGAGACTATAATCATCGATGATAGCGTATTTTAACATCCTAAATTGCGTGTTTTGATCCGGGTAACTGCCGGAATCTACATTAAATCCAATAACGATTAATTAAATTCTTAGGTTCCAATTAAGACTATAAATAGGACCTAACTGATAATTTAAACTCGTCCCTAACATCAAACTTCACTGATATACTCTTTAAGCATCTTAATTTCTCTGTCCAAGTTTGTTTTGTGGCCATATTCTGTTCATCACCATTACAAAACTATTGCAGGTAATTGTTATGTGCTTTTGCATCGTTTTTAGCCGTATAATGAAAACCCAAACATAATTAACCAAACATGGAGCAGATTGAACGAATTGAATTTTAGGGTTTTGTTAAAGATGATGAACAAGAGTGTTGGTTTATATAATATTGTTTTTGTTTTCCTATCAACAAGCATGTCTGGTCCAACTGGTTAGGTTTCATCTGTGTAGTCCTTAGGACCCCAGGTTTGAACCCGGGTCAACTTGTTTTGTCCTATTATAATAAACATTTTTTCTTTTCTTATGAATTTGTTTTAAATTACTAAAAACAAATAAAATCATTTTTAATTAAATATAAACTAAATTTTATCTTTTTCATCCAAAAACCAACTTTCATATCCGTTAAAGTTTCTTTAAACACGTCAATATATATTATATATTTTTCCGTTTCGTTAGCTTTATAATACGCTAAAATTGTTGTTTTCGAATAAATTATACTGTTAAAATCAACATTGCAGTAAATAATATAATTTTAATTTTAGTAATAAACTCCTAATTAAATAATATTAAATCGTTAGAATTTCAGTAAAGCTTAAAATATAATATTATAATACAAAATGCCTTAAATAATATATATATATATATATATATATATATATATATATATATATTAATTATACAATGCAAAATTCTAAACCAAATTAAGTTAAATTTTATAATTCCGTTAGTTAGATTTTTTTTGTTCTTAATTATAGTTCATGAAATTCAATCGTTTTGGTTTCTTTAACGGCTTTCGGCTATATTTCAAGTTTATCTTCAATTTCAAGGTGAGTTTATCTCACCCCTTTTTAAAATGCTTTTTATATTTTTGGGCGTAGCATATATATCCTATCCAAATCAAATGTTTATTTGTTTATTCATTTACAAAACTACAATTCCTATCATGGACTTGTGTGTTTACTTGAGTATTTGCTCAAAACTTACTTTCACGTGATTTCCTCAATAAGTATGATCATATGCCCCCTTGCAATCAGGACCATTTTTTTATGAGTAAAAAAAGGCCTCATTATCCGAGTACGTTGGTTTTTATCAACTGGAAAGGACCATACTTGTGCGATTACCCGAGTAGGTTGGTTGTTACCAACGGGAAAGGGCCTTACTTGCTAGATGATCACATGTTTCATAGAATTGTAGGGTTTTTATGTATGTATATCTAAACTTGTGTGAACTCACCAAGTATTCATTTAGTTGACTTTATTATATATATATATATATATATATATATATATATATATATATATATATATATATATATATATATATGCTACAGATACAATCATTAGAGGATGATACTTGGAGAAGACATTAGTACTTAGGATATTTTAAACAAATGGAGAAGCTATTTAGTTGTGTTTATTTACTTGTATTTCTTTGTTTTCAAACTTGTGTATTTGATGTTGAAATTAATTAATGATAATATTTTCACTTAATAGTGTCACACGTTTTTTGAGCAATCTGTACGTAACACTCAGGCGTTTTTGCTTAAGCCGGGGTGCTACATATTAGTTTTGTTGTGGTTTGGCTATTGGTGAAGTAACTTGTGCAGTGATGGATGGTGAGGTAAAGGTTTGTGACCAGTACGTAGAGGTTCTAAGTGGGGAGGTGAAAGCTGGTGATCCTGTGGGTGAGGTTATTCTAGGAGGTGATTAGGTTTGTTATATCGGTGAAGTGTCGGTTGGAGGGGTAATGGGTAGGTTTTCAAAGGATAGAGGGTAGTGATTCGTCTTGTCTTGTTAGGGAGATGTCGGGTGAGGTTATGGATGAGTCGTGTAGCTTCCTAGGTGTATGTTTGGTTTTTTATTTAGTCTTTGATTTGGTTTTCGGGGTCCTAGGAAGTTTGCCCTTCTTGGCGGCTAATATGTGGGGTAGGGTGCTAGGTGAGGTAGTGTTTGGGTCAGGTGATGTGGTTGTTTGCATTGGCTGTGTCTGTGTCAAGGTGGTAGTAGGAAAGAATACCTTTAATGAGGTAGGCATATTTGAAGAGACGAGCTTCTGGAGTCCCCGACCCTCCTCATACTTTTGAGCAACTGTTCGGGCTCCTCCTCTTCTTCTACCCAATGAGAAGGACCGCCAGCAAAAGGCTTACTACAGCCTTCCTCTTCCACTCATGCTTTTTCTTCGACCTTTTTTCTGGCTCAACTTCCGGCTCGGTTACAGTGGCCTCATCATCAAGCACTTCATCATCTCCACTATCCGCATCATCATCATCATCATCATCATCACCATCACAGTCATCACCAGACTCTTCAACTTGTATAAATCTCCAGGTTTGCAGAGATTGCATGCATAAGTGAAGATTCTCTCAATCACTTTATAATTGACGTGAACACCCATTGCTTCTTCTTCCTCGAAAGATGTAAGGGACAGAACATATTATGTTGATGCAATACCATCAATAACAAACATTAGAAGTGATAAGTTAAGAAAATAAAAATAAAAATAAATAGAATTAAAAACTAACTTAAAAGAAAAATTATGTGATCTGAAAAATTTTTACAGGTGAAAACGAATCAAATCGAATTTTGAAATCCAATTCGATTAAAATTAACAAAGTAAGACAGACATAAGACATGCTATGAAAATTTTAACTAGGGAAAATAAAGAGAGTCAAATTCAGGAAATTTTATTCGATTTAAAATTTTCAATGATAAAACAAACAAGCATTTTGGAAAAACAACCAAGTCAAAAGGAATCGAATTAGGCTCACAATTGAATCGAATCGAATTTAAACCAACCGAATCGAAGTTAAAGATTCGAATCAAATTAAAATGAGTCAAATCGAATTTTGAAAATTCTATCAATTTAATTTTACTCGATTCAATTAAAATACATTCAATTCAATTTAAATTAATTTGATTCGAATTGATTTTTCTTGATTTGATTTGAATTTACTCGATTCGATTTAAATTTATTCTATTTGATTTAAATCTTACTCGATTCGATTCAATATTTTCGATTTGTTTTAAATCTAACTCGATTTGATTAGATTTCACTTTATCCAAAATTCAATTCCGTTGAACATGAAGGTCGCCCAGACCTGATTCTACAATTGTAAAAGTTTCATGATCAACATCAAACTTAAACCAAGGTTAAATTTGATATGAAAGGTTTGAAGATATTAGACCAAAACCTACACCCAACACACTTTGTACAAATTTAACATAAAATCAGTTCAAACACTTGCTATGATGTTGTTTATAATCCACAAAAATTGATCTGTCCAACCAAAAACGAATCTCAGTCCATAAAATCATCATCATCATCATCGGTTCCTTTTAAACTGAAACCCAAGACCAACATGAACATGATCAAAAGATATGATAGCTTAACATAAGTGATGTTATAGAAAAGGAGATGGATCTATGGATAAAGATTATCAAGTATGAATCAAGTTGAAGAAATTTTGATTGTGTTTAAGGTTTGGTAGGGTGGTGGTGGTTATCGGCTAGAGAGAGAGATAGAGAGAGTTTGAGATGTTTTGAAAAGTTGAGTGAATGAATGAAAAGAGAGGTTGGCTGACCTTATATAGGATCAGCCTATCTCGCGATAAGGTCAAAACTTCTCGGGTTTTAAATGATTTGACACTCTCACTCCCCAAATTTTGAAAATATTTACAAATTCAAATCCGAAATATATTTACACGTCGAGGTCCAAACACTTAAATATATACAACATATATTTATGTCGGTCCACCTACTTGACAACTTTGCATAATGGATCGTTTTGTAAATCAGTTAAAATAAAAGAGAAGCAAAACAGTAAAATAAATTAAAATTATAAATAAATAAAATAAAAATAAAAGCAAAAATAGAATAAAATAACTTAAAACAAAGTTTTTCAAGTTTAAAATACAAAAATAAAACAAATAAAAATTAAATTAAAACAAATGGGAGTAAAGATGAAATTAGTATTATATTAAAACTATTTCCAAGTTTTCTACATATAATAATATTTTTACGAGAAAGATCACGATATGGAATCATATGCCTTATAACGTCCTAGATCGCACTTCTATTTCAATATTATTATGCCAAAAACCCAAAGTCGATTATAGATATATTTTGTCCACTTTAAACTTAACAAGTATTTTGATGTCAAATTGATACGTTAAGGTATATATTGAGCAAAATACTTATGTGGTCCTCATTCAATCCAACATGTTGCTGACTTCATCGTACCTCGGGCATAGTTTGTGTTCGCATATCACCTCAACTTGACTTAAACCTTTCTTATCTGATCACGGTACGCTTATTGACACTTTTGTACATGGTTTATCTAGAACTATTAAAGTAAAGCAGAAGTTCAGGGCCTTAACAATCACGTCGGATAATACCATGTTATTGCATAGGTGGAGGATTTAATTTATATCACTTTGACGCTTACTCATTTTTCAAGCCTATCTACACATCAAGCTATGATCTTTTTGGCTTTTGATCTACTATTTTCATGTGCTAAGATCATTAAAGAGAATTTCTTATCATTTTCCAAATGTCAGATCAATTTCACAAAATTTTATGATCTAAAATTATCTGACTCCCTCTAAACAGGAAAATATCTTTTGAAACAACCTTTTGATTTTCTTAAAGGAAAGTAAAATCTTTTTAATAAGTCAAGTCACTCATTTTGTTTTTCTTAAAACAAACTGAAAATCTTTTTGGTAAACTTATGACATATTTGAAAAATATTTACAATTTATAATAAAAAGTTAGTTTAGTCAAAACAGATCATGTCGAGCGATCTATGATGTGTGTCTAATAACCCTATAATAATGACCCTCACAACTAAGCTTTAATATTAAAACGAAAATCCTAAAACCACACACAAACCGGCAAGTGTACCGATCACAAGTAGTATAGACCTAGGAAGTCCGAGTATCGAACACGTGGACACCTAAGACGCTAACGATCACTAACCCTAAACAAGAACCTACCTTAGAATAATATTATATTGATTTTTGATTTCTTTTAACTTAACTAAACTAACTGGACTAACTAACAAAACTTACCAAAAATAGAAAACTTAACGGGGAACTAACTGTGTTAACTTAGGATGGAGAAAAACGTCTACCTAGGTCTGAATCAAATTGTAGGCCTAACAAGCTAATGGATTGAATGACTTCAAGACACCGGTCCCTAAAGATGACACGACTAAGGATCGCTCAGGCTCACTAGATCAGGTCTCACTCAACAAGCCGAAACTACTCAAAATCGCCTAAAACGACCAAACAGGGAAACAATTGCTAACGTGTTCTCATGAAGGATCACCTCTCGGTCTCACCAACACTCGACTCTAATGGCAATGAATACTACACAACCAAGGATAGAGAAACAATTCAACTTAAACCAAAATAGATCAACTAGTCGCTCAAAACACCTAAACCTGACAAGAAACGAACTCGCTCTCGCGCAATTCTTATTCTAGCATGCAAAGGCAATGAGACAACCCTAACTTCTTATCACCTCTCGGTCTCAAAGAAGGTGTCTAACCGCTGTACTTAATCCAAATAATCACGCCACAAAACCCTACGGTGGTACCTACCGCAAACAAACCCTAAACACAAAGTCTAGAATCAAACAATGCACCGATCAATCAATACAAAACTAATCAATCAACACACGGGGTTTATGCAATGAATCACTAAAATTTCCAGCCACTAAACACAACCTATTTCATGTCTAAATCAAACTTTACATCAACAAATTAAGTCTATCAATCAAACAATCCATAAAACCTATCAAACACTAACAAGAATCATCATTCCTAGGTAGAACTAACAAGTTTAGCCGAGAATCATTTTTGGACAGCAGCAAACAATTAATAAACACATCATTAATCCCATACCAAACATCTTAACAATCATCCAATGATCAACAATAATCAATAACAATTCAATCTCTCAATCAATTGCAAAAACCAATCAACAATTAAACAAGAAAATCAAAGTGTATGAACAATTAAAAAGATGTAAGGATATGGATGTTTCCGGGGCTGCTCTTGCTGTCAAAAACGATGGGGATTCAATCCCGAGGCTTGGTTCTTGTGTCTTCTTCCTTCCCTAGCCGCCACAACCTTCAAACCCTAGCCGAAAAAAGATTTCTCCCTTGCTTCCTTCATACTGCCTGCTGCGATCGGCTGCTGTCCAGCCCTCTAGGGTTTTTTTATTTTTTATATATTATAATATAATGTAAGATTTGGGCCTCCATGATGCATACGGGCCGGGCTTGAGTTTTTACTTGAAAACGTATGCGTAAAAGGCTCGTAAACTACTCCAAAAGCTCGGTTTCTTTCTTTCTTTCACCCAAAACCTACAATATGAATAAAATTATGTAAAACCTATCTAAAACAAGTTAAAACACATAAAATGCAATACAAAAACGTAGATAAAATGTGCGGAAAATACGTGTGTTTTACAACACATCAAATATCCCCACACTTAAGACTTTTTCGTCCCTGAAAAAGAATACTACACAGGATCATATCCGAGTTTTAACCGGACAACTCTTGGTTTATTTATTTACTATTATTATTAATATATATATATATATTTTTTAAAGTATTAGAACAAGTGACCCGTTACCCAAATATCTCTTTCAACTTTCACCTTATAAGCTAGATCAGGTCGATTGCCGGTATTGCTGTCCACTTTAAACCCATGCCCCCAATACTTACCGAGGCAAATAAGGTGTGACGATTCTATTAATTTGTATGACTAAGTGGAACCCACACCTAAAAGCCTTGCTGCCACTTCACCAATTCCATTATGGTTTTACCGGGCCGAGCCACCCCAACTTGACTTAAACCTTTTGCCACATGATTAAAACATTTCAACTCAAATACAAACTATAAATTCTAGCTCTCTTTCAAATGCACGCAATTACAAATACATCTCTTTTATTTCTTTTCTACCTTTTGGCTTTTGCAATTTTTTTTTTTTGTGTACTCATAGTATATGGCTTTGCATGAACAGAAACAAACACAAAAGACAAAACAACTAATATATACAGACGATCATGTGACTCGAGGCTTGAGTATGACCCGGCTTTTCATTCCAGTCCTGTCACGAGCTTAGTTAAACAAACAAAACCCCTAAGATGTTTCCCACTATAGTCAGGCAATTTAAGAGGTTCAATTAGGTCAACAACCAAACCGGCCCTTTCATTCTCAAAGGTTGAGCCTACCGACACACGATTACTGAGTCTAAAACCGTTCGGTTACCATACATTACGTGCGGGTCTAATGGGTACTGTTCTTATTTATTATATATATATTTTTTGAAAACACCAAGAAGTTATAAAATAACCACTACTCGGTAATAATATCATCTCCTGTTTAACGTAGAGAAAACAAATTTCAAGGAACTATTTTATCAAAATTTTTCAAATTTGTATTTTATTTATTTATTTATTTATTTTTCAAAAATTTTTCTACAACTAAGTAAAATAAACGCCATCCCCACACTTAGAACGAAATCGTCCTCGATGAGTATAAGGAAAAGAAATAAAATAAAAATAAACAGAAAATAAAAATAAAGTATACAAGACTAAAACAAAGAACGGGTTACTCCCCTGGTTTGTGTGCAGAATCCTCAATAGCTAAGTAGTATCCAAACGACCGTATAGCATTTCATTCGCGGCCGCAACCTCGGGAGAAACCTGTTCCACAACGCCAATCGTAGCTACCATGCGCATAATATAACCTGCAGAAGCTCAAACTCGCTCGCATGTAGCGGCGTACAATACGGGAAAACAAAAACATAAACAAATAAACATATTTTGTGTTTTTGGTTTTTATACTTTTTTTTTGAACATTTACTTTCTAAATAGACAAAACAAATAAAACAGATAGCACACACAAATACAGAAATACAAACTCTACAACTCGGGCAGTCTCCCGAGTGATGCGTCCACACGTCTACATGTCGGAGAGTGGGTCAAGGTAGAATACCTCGACCGTCTAATCAGTCATCGGCTCGCTAGTGTAGTGCATCAGTCCATCACCATTCACCCTAAATGTCCCGCCTTTATCCTTTACTTGAACAATGCCATCCGGGAAAACCTCAGTAATCATAAACGAACCTGACCAACGGGATCTCAAATTTCCCGGGAATAGCCTCAACCGGGAATTATACCATAAGACCATATCCCCATACTTAAACTGCTCAATACCCTCTAACTTACGATCCTGCAGTTCCTTCACCTGCTGCTTATAACAATCTGAATGCGCGTAAGAATGGTCCCGTAACTCCTCCAACTCAAGCAACTGATGAACACGATGATCTCCGGTAGATAATTCAGAATCAAAGAAACACAAATCAAAGTCAGCATCACGGGGGTGTTCAGTCAAGGCAACCATCTCAACCTCCGGGTCTCCCTATCTAGGATATGTGTGTCTGAGGCGAGGCCTCCACCGGGGTCACTGGAAAACTCCCCCACATGAGTCATGATCGTATCAATGAAGCATAGTCATCAGTCGATTTGGGATGCTTAGATGACTGTCGAACGTCAAACGTGACGTTCTCATCCCCGACTCGAAGGATCAGTTTGCCATTGCGAACATCGATCAACGCATGTGCGGTGGCCAGAAAAGGTCTGCCCAAAATGAGTGGAACATTATCATCCACATTCATGTCAAGAATAACGAAGTCCACCGGGAAAATGAACTTACCAATGCGAATGAGCATGTTCTCAAACAATCCCACGCGGATACTTCACGGAACGATCAGCAAGCTGGATAATCAAACAATGCACCGATCAATCAATACAAAACTAATCAATCAACACACAGGGTTTATGCAATGAATCACTAAAATTTCCAGCCACTAAACCACAACCTATTTCATGTCTAAATCAAACTTTACATCAACAAATTAAGTCTATCAATCAAACAATCCATAAAACCTATCAAACACTAACAAGAATCATCATTCCTAGGCAGAACTAACAAGTTTAGCCGAGAATCATTTTTGGACAGCAGCAAACAATTAATAAACACATCATTAATCCCATACCAAACATCTTAACAATCATCCAATGATCAACAATAATCAATAACAATTCAATCTCTCAATCAATTGCAAAACAAATCAACAATTAAACAAGAAAATCAAAGTGTATGAACAATGAAAAAGATGTAAGGATATGGATGTTTCCGGGGCTGCTCTTGCTGTCAAAAACGATGGAGATTCAATCCCGAGGCTTGGTTCTTGTGTCTTCTTCCTTCCCTAGCCGCCACAACCTTCAAACCCTAGCCGAAAAAGATTTCGCCCTTGCTTCCTTCCTGCTGTCTGCTGCGATAGGCTGCTGTCCAGCCCTCTAGGGTTTTTTTATTTTTATATATTATAATATAATGTAAGATTTGGGCCTCCATGATGCATACAGGCCGGGCCTTGAGTTTTTACTTGAAAACGTATGCTTAAAAGGCTCGTAAACTACTCCAAAAGCTCGGTTTCTTTCTTTCTTTCACCCAAAACCTACAATATGAATAAAATTATATAAAAACCTATCTAAAACAAGTTAAAACACATAAAATGCAATACAAAAAAGTAGATAAAAGATGCTGAAAATACGTGTGTTTTACAATACATCAATCTACAAGATATAGAAATCGGGCATGATCCAAGGCTTTTGTGAAAAGATCTGCAAAGTTGTGATCAGAATGTACCCTTTCAATATTGACAAGTTTTCGATCAAAAAAATCATGAATGAAATGCATTCTGATGTTAATATGTTTTCTAGGAGTGTTGGACCGGGTTTTTCAATACAAACTGTTGCTTCATTTTCACACTTGATAGGTGTGTTAAAGAAATTCAAACCATAATCCAGCAGCTGATGCTGGATCCATATCACTTGTCAGTAGAATCTAGATGCGTCGATGTACTCTGCTTCAACTGTGGAGGTGGACACAGTGACTTGCTTCTTGCGCTGCCAAGAAATTAACCGGTCACCTAGGAACTACATCCACCGATAGTTGTTTTTCTGTCTAAATTTCATCCCTCATAATCACTATCGGTATGGGCATGCAGTTTCAAAGGAGAGTCCTTTGGATATCAAAGACCCAAACTTGGTTTTCCTTTAAGATACCGAAATATACAGTTGACAGCAACTAAGTGGGATTCTTTTGGATCAGATTGATATCTGGCAGACTGGCAAACAGGTTACATGATGTCCGGCCTGCTTGTAGTGAGATACATTAGGGAGCCAATCATTGACCTATACAGATGTTGATCGACTGGCTTTCTGGATGGATCTGGAGCTAACACTAGTCTTGAAGCAATCGGGGTGATAAAAGGAGATGCATCCTTAAACCCAAATTTCTGAACAATTTCGTGGATGTATTTCTCCTAGTGAATCAAAATCCTCTTCGTCTTTTGTTCAACTTTTAAGCCCAGAAAGAATGTCATTTCTTCCAAAGAACTCCTTTCGAACCGACGTTACATGACCTCCAAAAACTCTTTACAAAATTTATCATTCGTCAACCCAAAGATAATATCATAAACGTACACTTGGACTAGAATCAGATCGTGTCCAACTTTCTTGACAAAGAGTGTTTGATCAATAGAACCTCTTCTATAGCCGTGCTCAAAAAGATGTCCAGCCAGTGTAGCATATCAAGCATCAGGTGCTTGGTGAAGGCTATATTGAGCTTTATCAAGACGGTGGACATAGTTGGGACGTTCAGAATCCTCAAAACCTGGCGGTTGCTTGACGTAGATTTCTTCTTTAGCTTTCCTGTAAAAGAAAGCAGTCTTAACATCCATCTGATAAACTTTGAAGTTCATGTACGATGCATAGGCCAAAATGAGATGAATGGCCTCAAGTCTAGCAACGGGAGCATAAACTACATCGAAATCAAGAACTTTACATTGAGAAATCCTTGCACCACCAGTCTAGCCTTATCTCTTGTGATCACCCCTTTATCATCCTTCTTATTTCGGAAAACCCATATTGTCCGGATCGGTTTCTTGTTTTTTGGTTTCTTGACCAACTTCCAAACATTTAGTTTCTTGAACTGCAACACTTCCTCATGCATAGCTTCAACCCAGGAATTCTATTTAAGATCCGTCTTGTAATCCTTTGGTTCGACCTGCGATATAAAATATGCAAAAAGACATCTGTTAATAGTATATATTGGCTTCGTTTTTGGATGCCAACTGAGGTAGATCCATTAATGTTTTCTGTACAGTGAGATTGGTGAATCGACAGTTGAGGAGTTTGATCAGCATGCTCAATTTGTTCTGCCTGAATTTCCACTGCCAAGCTCCCTGTGGGATGGAATATGGAGAGAGCGTTGACAAGAACATCAGTGGCTTGTTGAAAAGTGTCTTGCTGGTCAACCACATGCTCTTGAGAAATGGGGCAACCCATAGATTCTCCATGAACGGAACAACGATTTCTAGGACCGAGGTAGAGTTAGTGTTGTTAGAAACACCAGCGGTAACTTCATTTGCACCAGTCTCTTCAGTAGAAACCTGGATATTATCTAATGAGGGAGGTGTGGGAATAGACTCGACCACACTAGGTTCTACTTGAAGATTCACCATAGGCTCAGTCTGATTTGGATCAACGTTGTCAACTGACATGAAGGAACCATCTGTATCTGAATCAGAAGCATCTTCAACATTTGTCATATCGGTTATATCTGTTGGTTGAAGTAATGGATCAACTGCAACTGGTTGAGGTGATACAGGCATGCATTCCTATTAGAGGGACTAGTAGATAATGGGCATCATCCAAACTATTTAATACCGAGTGCACTAAAATGGACTGAGACACTAAAGCATGGACTGGAGCAGTTGAAGTAAGAGGGGCAGACATACACCGAAACTGATTGAACAAACCATCATAATCAAATAGCCAGTAAGGTCCCGTGTGTGCGTCTGTCGGTTAAGCTCTTGCCAGTCAACGTTGAATAACTCCACAATCACTTTTGATTTCTTTTTATAGACTCGATAAGCAAACTTGTAGGCAGCATATCCAAAAAAATAGCCTCACCAGCCTTCTCGGCAAACTTTGGAGCTGAGATGGCATTTATATGAAGCAAAGTGCATGAACATCCAAAGGTCTTGAAGTAGTTGACTTTAGGCTTGGTCTTGTAATAGACTTCATAAGGAGTCTTGTTTAATCGTTTGTTCAGCAGCACACAGCTAGCTTCACCCCAGTAAAAAAAATAGAATCTTTGAGTATGAGAGCATTATTCTGGCAGCTTCGATCAATGTTCAGTTACGTCATTCAACAACTTCATTTTTAGTGATGTGCATGGAGAACTGAACTGGCAATCAATCCCCTTCAAATGACAGAAGTCATCAACAGCCTTGTTGTAGAATTCAGTTCCATTATCACTTCTAATACACTTGACTCGCCTGTCTGTTTGATTCTCAACAAGCGTCATGAATCTGATCAAGAACTGCCCGGTTTCATCCTTGTGACCTAAAAGGAAAGTCCAGCTCAAACGGAAAAAGTCATCAGTAACAACAAGACAGTAGGCTTTTTGGCCCATTGCCTTAGGTTGAATAGGACCAAACAAATCCTTGTGTAACAACTGAAGAATGGAATCAGGAGAATTGACAGTTTTGGGCATGTGAGGGAGCTTGTGTTGTTTGCATTTAGAGCAAGAAATACATTTTTCAATGCAAGTGAAAGATTTAACAGGCAAGCCCCTCACATGCTCACTTTTTATCAATTTGTTTAAATTCTTGTAGTTGACTTGACCTAGACATCGATGTCAAAGAGTGCCAGGACCGTGATTCCGTGTTACACTAGGCAGTCAACAAGAACACACACAAAATCAGAGATGCAAAGACCCATTGAGAATATTCAGCGGAATCAGATATATTCAGGAAGTTGCTAATATTAGTATGATAACGATTAACAGACACACAATAATAACTAAAAATATTTCCATCATATATATATTAAATGTTCATTAAATGCACAATGGAAGCTTTGAAGGTTTTTTGTTAGGACTGTGTGGTGCGGAACCCTAGAAAACAAGAATACTCGGTTTGCTCTAGTAATGTTTGCAAGGGACGGTTCGGATTGATGTATCCTAGTACTCCTTTTATAGGGGACCAACATTCCTTCTAGAAAAACCTTTCATCATAACAAAATACATAGAAAATAAACACAAGTGCCAAATCAGGTCTTTGAGTATCGAGGTATTTCTTCGAGTAGACTTTACTTAGAATATTTTTCTTAGAAAATATTCTACTCCAGCAGACTTCATTCATTCTGATTAATCCCAACTTTGCTCGGATCAATTCCACGAGCAAACATATTCTTCCTTGATCTCTTCAATCTTCACTTAGGTTTATTATGAACAAGTTCAGTATGCTCGGGTACTGAAGCTTGCTCGAGATTGAACCATGCTCGGAGCTTTACTTAGAATATTTCCTTAACTCCTCACAAGCATGCTTGAGATCATTCTTTTTTAAATCCATGCTCGACCCACCAAAACACTTGTTGTCTTGATTTAAGCTTGGATAGATCGTGTTTGCTCGAACACAAACTGTGCTTGAGGAAGAACATCCTTGCTAGATGAAGTGTAGCTTGCTAGAAACTAACACTTAGAACAATTCTCGAAGATAACCTTACATGAGTAAGATATCATGCTCGAGCTAGTTAAAGTCATGTTCGGAGATCCTAAGCTTGCTCGAGTTCCATACTTAACAATTTCTGAGGAGGTTAAGAAGATTCTGATCTTCCTGGTCAGTATTTTGACCCAACAAAGAAATGAATCATTCTCCGAGGCTTTTGATATTAGACATGAAGCATTTATGTGTGAATATGAACTTCTCATATCTAATATATATGCATCATTATGAATCGATGTACACATTAATATCCATTCTTGAGGGACTTTGAAACCTGGCTTCAAGATCAAGCATTCATTTTCCGTGAAAAGGGTGGAAAATTTCTTGTCATAGATCTGAGACACACTAAGCAAGTTGTGATTGATTTGCTCCACCAAATTGACATCATCGAAGGTTAGGGTGCCATTTGAAATCCTCCCCCTTTTGGTTATATTTCCTCCCACGTCTCCAGCAAAGGAAACATGTCCACCATCAAACGGTTAAATGTCAAATAGCAAGGGCTCGTCTCCTGTCATCTGTCGGGTGCAGCCACTGTCCAAGTACCAAATACTGTTGATAGGCCTTCTTGGTTGACCCTACATATATTAACAACTAGTTAGACATGGTTTCTCGAGACTTAGTTGTCTCGGGAAAGTTGACAAGAAAATCACCAAATTTTATCTTATTTTCTGAAATTATGAAGTGATGTGACGAGTCAGGTTAGAAGAACAGTTCTCATGAGTCCATGCAGAAGCATGTTTCGTGTTTTTAGAAGATTTTCTGGATCGTCTTCTTTTTGTTTTCAAAACAAAATCCTCGGTTATTTCGACCTTAGGATCTCTTTTCACATTTGTTTACAGTGGGTTCTTTGACTTTTTAGTCTTCAAACCCTTTTTGGCTCTGTCCTTTTTGGTTATCCAAAAAGGTTTCTTTATTTTCTGGTTTTCGGTCGATCTCACATCCATTTCACTAGCATGACCTTTAGTTTGATCTGCCCTTAATCTTGAGCTACTAGCAGCTATAAACCATGACTGATTAAACTGACTTCTTAAATCTTTTTGTTGTCGGTGCCAGTTCTTGGAATGTCTTGCAAAGTAAGACTGGTTACTACACACATAGTAACACTTCTTTGATGAGCTTCAGAATAATCATCAGAGATACAATATGATTTTCTTGGTGGGAAAGGTGATCTTTGGAAAGGAACATGATTATGCATTCTATATGGTTTCTGACCTTGATTATTGAAAGCGTTGGTATGACGTGAGTCAAAATTATTCTGTTGATGATGACCATAGTAGTTATTATCACAAAAATTGTATGATTGAGGAAGCTTTAGATTTTTATGTGTTTGTGAAAATGATCTTCTGCTAGGTGGACTAGATTTACATGAAGTACTATCTTGTTCATTTTTAAAACCTCTATCTTTTATTGATTTAACCTCAGTTTTACAATTTGATGATGAACAACTTGTTTTGTTCATCAATTTACCCATTTAAATTTTTACAATTTTCAGCACATGTTTCATCATACACAGTTTATCAATCGCTCTCTAAAATAATAGCAACATTTTCATTCAAAATAACATGAGAAGTGAACATCAACACTCTCACAATCCACATCATCATCCAAAGATGAAGACAATGTATTTTGTCTAGAAATTGTAACACCCGTTAATTTTTCGGTTTAAAGATTTAAAGTTTGTAAAGTATGTATATCTCTCGAGACTTAACTGACATTCCTCGGGAACCTTCTCGTCATCTCGGTACGTTAAATCATTTAAACTTTCCCTCAAGATGCTATATCTTTCCAACTCTAAGGGCTAAAGTGTAACATTTTTATTATAACACAAAACCCTAGCTTCCCCCCCCCCCTCTCTCCTCCTGCGATCGGCACAAAGAGCAGCCCCCATCCCCCCGATTTTTCTTTTTTTCAACCAAGGTGTGATCATAAAACTTCAATTGAAGGTTAGTACTATGTCCCTACAAGTCTTTTACACCTTAATTGATCATTATATCGTGCGTATTGATCAATAAATGGCTTGTTTTAGGTTAACCGGGTAGCTGTCCAATTGAGAGGTTTTGGGACTGTTTTGATTGAGGTTTTTGCACCAAAATCCTCCTAGGTATGTCTAGTATATCATACTTAAAAATCATGTTCATTGGTGTTCGTTAGATTGGTCAACTAGTTGTAGTTTGAAAAATTGTGTTCGGTTGACTAGAATTGTTGATTTTGCGTTTAACGCGAGGGTTGAAGTGATTAACAACCAATTCAGCTCAGGTGAACTTGGTTTGATGTACGGGCTATGGAAAATTCATTTTTATAAGTTATGGGGCTGAATTGGTTGTCGGTTGCTCAAACGGGTAGGTACAACGCGCAATTGCGTTTATTGAATAGTTGGTGCATTGTACTTGCGAGTTACCGACCCATTTGACTCGTGTAGCGTCATGTGGACTTGTTGGCTGTGAATTTATCATATTGGGTCCACACGAGGCTGAGTTGGATGTTAATGGCCTAAACGACTCTTAAACGCGCGTGTTAGTATCACCTAGTGCTTCCGTGGGTAATTTGGGAATTCTTTATTCCCGGGAGTATCTAAGGGTCGTGTTGGTGTATGTAAGACCCCGGGGGCTGTTATGATCGAGTTTGATGAGGTCGAGGCTTTAGGTAACTCGAACCAAGTTAAAACGTCTCGTAGGATAAACGAGTCCTTTCGATGTCATTAGTAATGTTTGAATGTAAACCGACAAGTGTTTGAGTTTTGGGATTACTTAGGGGTTTTTCTAGCTTGTGGTGAAATAGGGCCTTGTATCTGGTGAGTTCATGATGCCTCTTTTTACTCTTTTAAGACTTTGGGCTAGCATGCACACCTAAGCAATTTTGCTTGATGAATTATTTAAAATTATTTTGGATGGGCTTACTTGTATAGGGTAGGCCTTGAGATGGTATTATCGTATGTATGTATGTATTATTGTATGGCCAATATTTGGCGATGTTAGTAGTCGTTATCGACTACGGATGTTATGTATGCCTACTTTGTGTTTGCATACTTTCGATGAGATGTTACGTGTTTGGATTGTACGTGTGCTAGACCCTGATGTTATTACTTGGATGATATATATGTAGGGATATAATTACAAGGATGTTTACATACAATTATAAGGATGTTTACGTATAATTATAAGGAGGTTTATATATAATTATAAAGATGTTTATACATATTTATAAGGAAGATTTCTTATTGTTGATGATGGCCTAACTGTTATATACCGTTTATTTGGCCTAACCATTATATCCCGTTTATTTTAAAACTCTCGGGATGACTATTATGATTATTATTATTATAGATGTTATTTATTAAAACTTGAACTCACTCAGCTCAAGCTGACTTTGTGTGCACGTTAGTGTGAGTTTCAGGTTAGGAGATGGATGCAATACCTCTTGGACGTGCACGGAGCTACTTGGACGGTGAAGGGCATGCTTAGTCGGGAGTTTTAATAATAATAAACATTTTTCTTTTAACGTTTTATTAAATACAATTCAATTTGGTTTTGGGCATAATTCCCGGGTTTCGGGAACTTATTATATTAATTATGATTTTCCACTGAATTATACTCTGAATTAGTTGTTTTAATGGAATGAACTCTTTTCAAGTTTAAGTATTTTTATAAGTGTTATGGATGAATACCAACTGTAGGATTCCTGGGATTCGGGGTCTTACAGAAATACAATTGTTATTCTTACAGACAGAATTGTTAAATGATTTCAAATTCACATTAGAAACAAAAGTTGAATTTGACTCTCTTTCGTTTTCACAATCCATCACTTTCCATGGAATCACATTCTTCTACATGACCTACTGAACAAGATGAATCATCATTAGAACTAATGGGCACATCAATTGGATCTATAGTTTTGGGAACCTCAGGAACGAGGATCTTGGGTTTTGGAACATGCCTAATACCATAGACCATTTCATCTTCAGTTTGGGTGTTGTAACTGAAATGGGCGGGGATGCATAATTATGATTGAATGGAGGTGGAATCACGAAATGTTCATATCCCAAACCCATTTTTTATTTAACACCCATTTGTGTTCCAATTAAACCTGATGTGCTAAAAGTAGTCTAATAAAAACACGCTAATCTAGACACTAAGTAATAAATTCTAGACTCTTAACTTAACTAAAACTACTAACCGGCAAGTGAACCGGTCGAATCTAGTACAGCTAAGTAAGTCCGAATATCGAAACCACAAGACTCTTTAAATTACGTAACTAGCTATTTAGACTCAACTAATACAGACACGACTATTTGTTTGTTTAAAAGGGGGGTTTTGTTAAAATACTAAATTAAAACTAATTAAGAAAAACAAGTAAAATAAACAAAAACACAAGTTTGATTAAATCAGATGATTATGAGAAAACTACCTAGGCTAGAATCCCCTAAATTTCAGTTGTTAATTAACCGGAAAAATTTTTAGTTGTGGACTGTGATCGAAAATAGACACTTAAAAGAAAACCCGAACAGGACCCCTGACCCTTCGCAAGAGACACCTATGGATTTCTAATAAGTTTTAACGCACACCAGTATTAAAAATCAAGTTTCCTTACGGTCACTTAATTAATTATGACGTAGTTCCTTTATACGAAACCCTACCTTACAGCGGAAATCAAAGACAATTTAATATATTTAATTGATTCAATAGACAATAATAAATAATCAAACCTAGACAGACTCCTTACGAAGAACTAAATCTAGCAAGATTAAATAATAAATATCTATCAATAACCTAGCACTTTACAGATTTTAGATTAGCAGCATACTTAGGTTTAATTGATTAAACAATATTATTCCTATAATCTTAATGCATATCAATCATAAAATAGTCAAAAACACAAAGTAGATGACCTAATAGCAACCTATCATAATGACAAACAATAATCAAGGTGTTAGTACATGAAATGTGACAAGTGCTGGGAGTTAAACCGACGAGTCGGTTTGTCGATGCAAAAGATAACGAATGAGATAAAGAATTAAGAGATGCGTGTAACGAATGAGATTCGTTAAAGTCAAGCATAACAAATGAGGAATGCAAAGGAGATAACGAATGTCTCATGTGATGGTCATGGATAACGAATGTGCATGTGACCTAATTATGTAACGAATGAGCAAGCCTAATGTGAGTAACGAATGAGGAGTTAGTTTATACGAATGTGACATGTATTATAAATGGTTTATGTATTATAAATAGTTTAGAAAGTTAGTTAAAAAAGTTAGTTACACACAGTTCATATTCTTACGAGATACATATTATAACAAAACTCTGCCGAATTTGATAATGGAGCTTCAACAAGTTAATATTTACATATCGTCTTCGTGTTCGGTCGTTTTCGTTCATCGATTAGCACCGAAACTAACTCCGTGCGTTTTCGGTTTCGTAGACCAATATAGAGTTCATCGATCCTCATCGGGACAAACAAGTGGTATCAGAGCTTTCAGTGCTCGATTCTACGTCTAATCGCTGAATTTCGTGTGAAACCGATCATTATAACATGTTCAATTTTGACTCTGAAACGTGTGTGTTCATCAGTTTGATTTTTACTTGATTCGGATGATAATCGGTTCATGTTTCACGTATAGAACTGTTTAGGATCCATGTACGAGCAAATTCGTGTTTGACCTAGTGTTCGATTTGCTGTTTTGGTTGGATTTACGTTTTCAGGTGGTTCAACAAACTTCTCCGGCGAGATTTCAGGTGGATCCCAATTTTCGGGCAGCATATATGCGATGATAAACGGTTCCGGCGAGTATAATAGTGTGACTATAATGAAATTGGTTTTTCCGGCATAGATAACAGAAATTTCCGGTGGTTTTCGTTTTTTTTTCGGCCACTGTAGCTGCTTTTCCGGTGAGAATCATTTTTCGGCCACTGTAGCTGTATAAACAACTTTTCCAGCGAACTTATTGAGGCCATAACTATTGGCCTCATAACAGATTTCTCCGGTGACACAACAATATTTTCCGATAACCGACTCCGACTCCAATCATTTTTCAGATTTCTTGCTATTAGTACCGAGTCGAGCTTCGAGTTCTAATTGGTTTTGAGTTCCATAAATTTCTAGCAATCACCATTGATAATCAACTTTTCTAGCCGATATAAGTATAATTCATATTGACACAGTTTGTTGTGGAATAGATTTTCATGCAATATTATCCAATTCAAAAGTGGAAGTAGCAATTGAATTTGTGATTGGCACTCTCGCGTACGTAATTGAATATTTGAAATTGCAAGGATGTTTACAAGTCTCCTACAAAAGTTAAGCAGATTCAGTCCAGGGGCATTTTAGGAAAATTGTCAATAAAAGGTATTTTCGGCATTTAAAAAAAAAGTTTAACGAGTAAAGTTTGTGATGCGGGTCAGATTTTTGGATTGAACTCAATAGGCAAAATTGGACGTTTGTTTTAAAGTTTGGTTATTTGACTTTTATTAGTTAAACGGGCCTAAGGTAAAGAAATTGTTATCGAACTTTTTCGGTGAAAGTATTTTTATAAAGTTTTTTTTGTCAATGCAAGTGTGACTCGTTCAAAGGAATTATTTGGAGAAAATTTTGTTTCCGGGTCATCTCGTAAGCTATATTGTTCGAGTTTTAGCTGCTGATGGCAGTTTGGTAAATACGGGCTAATGGCAGAACTGTAAATACTTGCAGTGGCAGTTTTGTAATTACACAGCAGTGGCAGTTTAGTAAACATGGTGAAAATACAAGCTGAAAGTTGTTACGAGCAACGAGCGTCTTTTGATCAAACTTTTCAACGGCTTAAAGTTTAATTCGGTTAAAGACGTCATTTGAAGTTGTGATCAAGAAAATTTTTCTGATTTTCATTTCGGTGCTTAGCTCACGTATTCGTCAAATTTCAGAGATGACTACTTATTATTATTATTCAGATATTACAGCATCGAGTTCCGAAGCTTGCAAACATTGCTGATCTCATGAATTGGAAAGTTCGTTTTGAAGAATATATTGGTTTGGCTGATAAGATTTGTTGATACCGATAAAAGAAAGAGGTTATTATCTTCCGATGTTGGATAAACTATTCCAGCGGGGTTTGCCAAAACGAGTTTCAGAACTTTATTCTTGTAAACAAGCTGAGTATGAGCGTGCACAGAAGACATTTGCTATACTTAAATCGGCAATATCATTTAATGTATTATATGCAATTAATGAATCCAAAGGAGAATTCACAAAATGCAGGAATTCAGATGAGATATGGATTTCTCTTGATCAACAATATGATCTTGTTTATAAACGTCTTAAGCCCGCGTTTGATGCATTCAAGCACTTGCCTGATGAAAGTCTAATAGTGATGATTGAGAGATTTTTGGATCTGTTGAAGGCATTGGATGAAAACACAACTCGCGTATCAGATGAAAAGATTAAAGAGAAATTATTTGACATTCTTTATGTTCAAGATTCAGGAGTTACTCTTGGAAAGATTGTTTCAACATCATCATCTGAATCTTCGCAGACGTCAGCGACGACTGATGAGATTTCATCAGTATAATCTTTTGATTTTGAAGTGGACGAAGATTGATTAATGGATTTGAAGAAAGCTCATGTTGATGATGGATGGTCTATGCTTGCAGATGAGATATCCAAGACCACATCATCAATGAATGTTGATAAAGATCCAAATGCAATGGAAATTATCATGCCTACCCAGGTGATTCTTCTTAATAATATTTATGAATCTTTTGATTTCGTGCCAACATCACCTAAGGTATCTTCTAAACCATCTGATTCGTTCGTTTGTGAAACTTGTGCAAATAATTTAAATTCAACTGTTATCGATGAACCTTAGAAAATTGATTGTTCTCAGTATGGTGAATACAAGTCTAAATTTGAATCAATTCGTCACCACAATGAGCAATTAGTTTTTGATTTAACATGTATTCGTGATAACTATCGACAGGTGGCTGAAAATAATAAAAAATCTAAAGATAAGATTGATGCCATGTCGATTAGCAATCATGATTTGAAAGCACAGGTTGGATGTAAATTAATAATCATCGAAAAGCAATTTCAAAAAATTTTGGAATTGAGAAACAAATTAACTGAGCTTGAAAATGAGGTGCTGGAGTTAAAGAATAAATTAGATAAATTTAGAAATTCATCTTTTTTACTCAATGAAATCATTGAAGTTAACAGCAATCACCAAAAGGGTGGTAAAGCTGGTTTAGGGTTTGTTGAAATCCCTCCTCCTTTTAAAAATGATTACACCATACGACCAGACACAGTAGATCTAAAAGAAGTGGACATTAACTATCCACTGACAGTGGATCCTCCTGTGATTGTTAGTAAGGTTAAAATAATCAACGAGGAGAAAGTTAAACCAGTTGATCCAAATACGACTGTTAAGAAAGAAACAAATTGTTTAACTCCAAAATCTCATATTCAAAGCAATCTGGTTTTCTGTCAGACTAATAATGATGTTCTCATTGAAGATGTGGTTGAACCAATGGTGGTTCACAAAAATGAAAATATACCTGTTGAAAATCATATTCTTTGTGAACCACAAACTTCTGAGAAATCAAAAACTGTAAACCAAAATTGGTTGTTACACCAAAGACATGTGAGAAGAAGGTTGTTTCTGAAAAGATATCAAAATCATTTTCAAAACCGAGTGTTAAGGGTAAAAACTAGAAAGTTTATAAATTAAAAGGTGTTGACAAGTGTTTGCTGATGAGCTCTTTACAATAGCTCTTGTTAAACCAGAGTGTGTTGAAAAGGTTTATAATTGTGATCACTCATATTTTCGAAATCGTGATGCAACAGTGATGCCTATTGGGGAAATGAAAAAGATAAATCAAAACCCCAAAAGGAATCCAAACCATTGTTGTTTCAACAAAACAAATTTGTTAAATCTACTGGTTCTAATGTATTGGAAAATTTTGCACAGTGTTCAAATCTTGAATTTTTCCAAAAGAACAAAAGTGAGAAAATTCAACCCTCTGCGTCTAAGCTTGTAACAGAATCATCTTCGACGTGGGTTGAAATGAGAAAATGTTTTTATTGCAATGTCAAAGGACATTTGAATTGTTGATTGTCCTTACAGGAGAAAACTCAAATTGCCTGATGCTTTAAACAAGGTTTCTTTAACTTTTGGGCAATTTGAGACACTTGAACAAAAAGCTAAACAACAAAGAGTTTATTTTATTTCATTGTTAAAGTCTCCTGAAACGTCTCACAGTTCTGATAATGTTAAATTTTTGAGACAATAAGCTGATAAACCGTTACTAGCTTGGAAACCAAAGATTCCATCAGCATGCGCTGATCATGTTGAGGATATTGGTCGACCTAAGACTATGGTCTGGGTTCCAGTTTCTCATTAAATTATCTAGTTTTTGTGCAGGGATATCCTAGAAGATCTATCAACGTTATATGGATTGTTGCTAAATCAAATTTGTTGATAGTGGATTATCTCGACATATTGGTTTAGTTTGATTTGAATGTTACTTGCAAAGATTTAAAATTCATAAATTTTCAATAGGCAAACTTGTTCACCATTCATATTTTTAAAAGACAAGATTTATTTTTGGTAAACAAGAGCTTCAAAAGAGTTATCCATGTTGGAAGATCGTTTTTCATTTTTCGTTATTTTTCTGCAAATTTTTGTTAGTGTTTATATTTTTAGGGGGGGGATTAAAAAAATCCAAAAATATTGCGTTTTTCTATATGAAATATATAAAAATACAAAAATAAGAAAAGTAGAAAAATAGTGTATTTTCTTTATGAAAAAATATAAACAAAAATATGTTGTTAATTTTGAAAAATATAAAATTTGAGAAATGTGATCCGACATATATGGGAAATGATAGTACGTTGACTTAGCGGACCTAACACATAAATAAACTAGACTAAAAAGTGATGTAAGATCAATTGCATGATGTGTGTGATAGGCTTAACAGATCGTATAAGTGCTGGAAAGATATAAACCTAAATGCTTGCCAAATCTAGTGGTGTTACGTTTTAATGCATAGTTAATATCTGTATTAAGTACCAAAAAGTTTAAAGATTGCTGTGTGTGCATGTGTTTATTTTGCAAAGAAATTCAACTTATTTTTTCTTTTTATTTTGCAAAGAAATTCAACTTCATTTTTTCTTTATTTTTATTCAAATCTTGGATCCTCTCAAGCGCAATAAGATTATCCAACCTGAAGGTTAAGATTTTGATATTCTGCTTTATTTTCTTGGTGTTTCGTATAAAGCCTTGGACTTTCTCCGCGTGATAATACAGTATTATCCGAATTGATTGTTAAGGCCTTATACAACTTCAATTTGTTTTAATCTTTTTATTTTGTTAAAATGGAACCTTATCTGTGTGTAGTAATACCGATCTTAAGGGAAAATTTTAACTTTCTGCTTTATTTTCTTTTTATTATTTTTGCATGAGTCACAGCTAATCAATTTTAAAGAAAAATGAAACACGTACATGTGAAATTCACTGTATAAGAGATATAAAAAATTGTGTCTGATAGGTGGGATCCACATAAGATTTGTGCTTAATTGAACCTTAATACGTATCGTAAAGTTATTGAATGATCTGTATAAAGTTTAAAGTGGACAATTATATCTACAATCATCATTGGGTTACGTGCATAATAATGTCAAAATTGAAGTGTATTCTAGGACGTTACTTGTCAATATGATCCCATATCGCGATCTTCTCACAAAAAATATTTACTACTTACATTTACTGCTTTATTTTTTTTCGTTATTTTGAGAAAAATACAAAAAGATTTTAGGTGTGTGTTGATATAAATTTTGAAAAATCAAAAATATTTTGGGTGTGTTTTAGTATAAAGTTTTTAAAAGCCAAAAATATTTTTCTTTCCAATTTATTTTTGATCTTCTGACAAATGATATACATTTTCAAATTGTTTTTGCCGTGTTATAAAAAAAAATGTTTTCACCATTACACATTCTTGTTCATACATTTTATGCTTAGATGCTAAATCAAGAAAAACTTTATAGTTTATTGATAGAATGTGTTGATTGACTGTAGTTTTGACAGAGTGGTGATTATTCAATCCTTGAATCTTCTTAAGATTGTGAATTTAAGGTATGGCAGAGTA